>NW_014569687.1:331550-414144 GCF_001313835.1 Polistes canadensis | reverse complement strand
CGTTTCTGTGCAGTGCTGACTTTGGAGGGGGAAATTTTCATGGAAAAGAGTATCATATCGAAATCATTTAATATTTAACAAATGTTAATAAGTATGTAATTCCTATATACTAGTACATATATGTTTAAACAATGTGAAATATAAGAAGAGTGTATTAGATTATTTAAATAATTGTTAAATTATCAATGGAAATGTATATTGTAACGTAAAATTGAGGATGTACCTGCTGATGTACCTTCCTCTTCGAAATCTTCTGATAGACTGAGATGTTGTCACATAAAAAAGCTTTTTATATCGACAGTTGTTTATATGGCTTTTTGAAAGTTGCGCATGTGTGTATAACGAAAATCTTAATTGAATTAAATAGAAATTAAGATTATAACGTTCTAATTATATATTTTTTAATTTTCATGTAATTGTTTAAATAAATGTCAATTTGATTTATCGTTTCTGTGCAGTGCTGACTTTGGAGGGGGAAATTTTCATCGAATAGAGTTTCATATCGAAATCATTTATTATTTAAAACATGTTAATATGTATGTAATTCTTATACTAGTACATATATGTTTAAACAATGTGAAATATAAAAAGAGTGTATTAGATTATTTAAATAATTGTTAATTAATCGATAGAAATATTTTTATTTGTCTAAGTGCTCGGAATGTATGATCTATGCACTGTCCTCTTCGAAATCTGCGGTTGAAATGAGCCTTTGTTTTCTATGTACGTACTTTTATTAAATGACTTTTCGAACGTTGCGCATGTGTAAAAAAGGAATAATTCATCTAATCAATACATTTTAAAATTACAACGATCTGATTTCAGCATTTTTATCATTTTTAAGTAATTTTTTAACTGCTCTTGCGCAGCGATGACTTTTAGGGTAGAATTTTCCTGTAATATAAGAAGAATGCATTAGTGCATTAAAATAATTGTTAATTAATCGATACAAGTTTCTATTGTTGTTTAAAAGCTCGTAGAATATAATCTTTGTAACGTCCCCTTCGAAATTAACTTTCACACTGGCACTTTGTCATGCATGAAAATTCTTTTATTAAATTTTGTTTATATGACTTTCCGAACGTTGCGCATGTGTCTTAAGAGAATAATGCACCTAATTAATCAAATTTAAGATTAAAACGTTCTGATTTTAGCATTTTTTACCTATTATATTATTGTTTCAACAAAGGTATGTTTGTTCTAACGTTCCTGCGCTGTTATAACTTCGGTGATGGTGGGGTAAAATTTTCATCTTATCACGGTTAGATAATTATTCGTATCTATAAATTTCTCAATTTTCTAGAGAATAGACGTGGTAGAAAAATCACGCGAATAATCTCGGCACAGTAAAGATGTTAATAAAATTAATACGTTTATAAACTCCTAATCAATTTTTCCGTATGATTTTCTGCACCATCTGGTGTTTGAAATGAACATTAATTAAAATTCTCAAACCCATGGCTGATAAAAAACAACGTTATATTTGAATTATTCAAATTAATGTAAATGAATATGCATCACATATGAATAAAAAAAAAAAAGAAGGAAACAAAAATAATGAATAAAGAAAAAAATATCATCGTTAATATTCAATATATTATCTCTCAAATTCAAATCGATTAGAAAGTGTTTTGTTAGAATACCGATAGATGGTACTGTTGAAAACGTAAGTCCAGTGCCGTCTCTATCCGATCATCACAGTGCCGGCCCTTTAACATTTGACAATTTAATCAACTAATTGATACATTATTTCTTTGTGGAATAATTCTACAAAACGTATATGTCAAACGATATTACGTAATTCTCATTAACGAATGCAACAATTAGAACAATTTGAAATGGAAATAATATTGATGGAATCTTTTACGAGGATAAAATAAAATAAAATATATTTGCTTGTGTTGTTACACGTCTAACTAAATGTCCTTTCGATTTCGATAAAGAATTAAATATTAATCTTAGATAAATATATGCGAGAATGAAAAAAAAAATAGTATATATGGATATTTGCGAATGTTGAGATAGGCAGAGTGACAACAAGAATGAGACAGAAAGAATATAAGAGTGAGCGAGCGAGCGAGCGAGCGAGTGAGTGAGTGAGTGAGAGAGAAGGGGTACGGTAGACGAAGAGAGGTGAAAGAGCATCGATAGAAAAGGGTGGGGATTTAGTGAAAAGGGGCAAAGCGGGGAGCGCAGTGTGCGATCGCCGTTCGAGCGGTTCGGTTTATGTCATGAGAGATCGTTCTGCGTAACGGCTCGTTGTTTCTCACTCGGGAGTACGATTTGATAACGTACGTTTTTTTTTTTTTTTGCCTCCTTTCTTTCTTCTTTTCTCTTAAAAATCATTTCTCTCGTTTATAATATCGAGTAATTCAAATAAGAATAAAAGATAGGCGATTGTGGTACGCGTAAAAAAAGGTTGGATGCTTATTATAAGTCATTTAGAAGAGATGTTACCGAATAATAAAAGATAGTGGTGTGCACAGGCGGTCCACCAAGATGATTATTTAAATACAATTTTTAATGTAAAGAGAAAAAGAGAAAGATAGAGAGAGAGAGAGAGAGAGAGAGAGAGGAAGAAGACTGAAAGAAATATAAGACAGAATTAGAAAAAGAAATCGAAGAAAAACGAAAGGACATAGGAGGCTTAAAAGACCGTGATCACGGTCTTAATAAGAAATGGGCAAGAAGGGCTCCAAACGGAAGACCCGATGGAGAACCCTAAGTATTGGTGGTGAGTCTCAAGTTTATATTATCTTCATCGTTTTCTTAGACAATAATTTCGCCTGACATAACCCTTTTTACTCAATAGTACCCACCTCGTGTGTGTGCGTGCGTGTGTGTGTATATATATATATATTTGTGTGTGTGTGTGTCACCATCGTCGTCGTGTTCACGAGATTTTCTTCCGTACACCCTTCCTCGTAGAAGAAGAAGAGACGCAAGCACGAGCTTGCGCGCGCGCACACTCGCTCACTCACAAGCTCACCTTTCTCCATATTTCGCGAATTACCCGACGTCCGACCGGGCCATCGATCGCTCTCAACCAGATATTGCCTCGCCTTTACGATACTTCTTCTCTACCTTTACTTCCTTTCTAGAAAATCTATCTATCCCCCGTTCATTTAATTTATTTATTTCATTCTTATCTTCATTTATTCTTTTTTTTCTTTGATATTATTGTATTTCTACCTTTTTTTTCTTTTTTTTTTTTTTTTTTCTTTAAAAATTTTTGTCTCGTATTAATTATTATAAATATTAAGAAGACATCCTCCTTCTTTCTATCAAATATTCCTGATAAATTTTTCACCTCCTACTCATTCGTCAATGTCAAATGTTTCCCTTGATTCTTCCCCGCCCGCCCCCCCCATCACCCCTGATGATCACATATTCCCCATCTAAAACAATGAAATAACAATCTGTACTTTCCTATTACGAGATAATACGATTACATGTTTATCGATTATTTACATTCATACATGTGTTGGATAACGAACGTTAAAATAATATTATATGGTCGAGAAATGGCTTATTCTTAGACTCGACATCTCCCCCAAATAATTTTTTATTTGAAAAGTTGCCGTAGAAAAGAAACGTTGTTCGCGTAATGAAAGGTAAAGTTCGTGACAACAAGAATGATACATTTCTAATGTACTTTATATATTTCTTTTCTTTTTACATACTTCCACACTTCTTTTTTTTTTCTTTTTTTTTTTTGTTACTAACAATTCGTTTATAAGTTTATTATACGTATTTCATATATATACATTCATACGCATTTCATTTTCTCATTTTTGAGACTATGGAGAAGATACGCAAGTTGAAAGATTAAATATCTTCCCATACTTTGTTTTGTATACTTGTATGTATATATGTTATGCATACATGCAGAGAATTAGAATGTGAAAAGAGAAGGGGTAGAAAAAAAAAGAGAATAGTGTCACTAGGACAGGTTAAAACAATTTCTTTGAGACCTAACGAGCTTTTATATAGGTTTTATCATTTTTAATAAGTATTTAAAAGCATTCAGTGAGAAAGGATTACGACGTTGGTGTTTTTTTGTTGTTTAAAATAATCCCATTCACGCAAAAAGGTAGGAAAGAAAAATATATTTACGTCCTTGAGAACACACACACACACATACACACGATCAGTTAGTTTATCTGTCGGATTTTACGTTTATGCGCGTAAATATAAACATATCCTTAATGGGGTCCGTGTTGTATAGTAATGGCACGCTTAGGATCGTCAGAAATGTTCGACTGCGAAACCACCTCGCGACAGCACACATCGATCCATGTAGCACCCTCTCTCGTTTGCACTTCTTTTCCTATTTCCTCTGCTCTCTTTTAACTTGAGAAAATATCTACCTGACCTGGAACAATGAATCTAACTGAGAAAGATCTCAGAAAAATTATTTTCATAATATTACTTATATTCGATTCAGGAAAAATAAAAACAAAAGAGAATTTTTTTAAGGTGCATAAGAGGTTTGCAAAACATAATCCATGTTTTATGTAATATTATATTTATTTCATTCATTTAATAGTGATTAAGGAAGAAAAACAATAAAAAGAAGTTTTATGCTGATATTGTATACCAAGGATAATTCATGTATTTGATTTGTTGGTGTTTTCTGTTAAAATTAAATTCGAGTCTGGTTTTATTCTAAATAAATCTTTAATAAGTTATTTATAAATATATAAAAAACATGTAAGAATAAATGAAAAGAATGTCATTAAATAAGGAATATCTTGATGTATATTACTTACCTTACTTATTGTATTACAGAAAATGATAAAAATATACTTCAAGAAGTATGCAAGAATGAGATATTTAATTTTAGCCGATAATGAACACGTTGAGTGAGCCAACAGAAGATTCATTAAAAACATTCATTTTAATTATGAAGCAAATATTTAAGCAGAAGCTAGAAAAATCATTTATTTTATTTTTATATATAGTTTATTAATATCAATCAAAATTTTTCCAAACATCTATTTAATTACGCAAATATATAATAATAAAACAAGAACAAATAAATACTGCATAGAATTAAACCCCATAAATAGAAAGAAATTCTATAAACATTCTAACCTTTATTATTCCAAACCGGAATCCGCATATTATTCCTATTTATATTCTTTATTTTTTATAATATATTTAATTTCTACACACGCACACATACATATATTTATCTCTCTATCACATATACATAAAATATTCTATATTTAGACAGACACCCTGTATATGTGGTGTAGAAATAAGATTCTTAAGGAGTTAGTAGCTCAGTCAGCGAAATTGCGATCGGTTCAAAGAGTTTGAGAGAAAAGGGATAACAAAGGAGAAAAATAAAAAAAAAAAAAGAAAAATGATTGAAAAAGAAAAAGAGGCAAAATAGAAAGAATATAAAGGATAAAAAAGAAAAAAAATAGGGAATTCTATCCACGCGACGTCAAAGCGCGGTGGTGGTCGTTCTTGCAGGTTGCACGTGCTACAGATCGTAGACCTTCCTCGGGCGTCGAATGACGCGTTCTCGGGTGTTACGTAATTCTAACCAATGCCGCCGGTAATAACGCACAACTTTTAAGTACGTTACGTTACATACGGGGCGTCACCAATTCTCTTTCCTTCTTCTTTTATTTCTTTCTTTCTTTCTTTTTCTTTTTCTTTTTCTTTTTCTCTATTTCCAACTTCTTTTCCATGCACACGAACATAACCTCTTTTTGCAAAGTCGTACATACACACGTAGATTTAGAAAAAACTACAGAAAACTATTTTCATTGCTAATTATTAATATTACTTATTATTAATCAAAACTAATCGGAGAAGAAAATAACTTCTAAGCTAAATGATAATATTTGAAATTAGCTATTTGTATAGTTCATGGCATACCTTAAGCATTCTAGGAAAACCAATATGGCGCCCGAAACAAAAACGAGAGGTACATTTGTCTAACCAAATTGTGTGTTCGAATCATTTCATTTATTTTTTTAATTATGTAATATTTGATTAGGTATACAGTATATATACATAAATATATATCTATGTGTGTATAGATTGATGAATATGTAGAAAGTAAGTTTTCTTTGAACGTTTGTTAAATCTTTGGAAAAGAAAATACTTGGAGTTTGAGTTATGAATAGCACGTGAGTGACCACGAGGAACTCGAGTCACATGTCATACCGTGCCATACACAGATGACAAGTTCGCTTTTCAAATGATTCGTGTGTCACGAGTCGTTTATACTTAAACTCACTCACACTTTCTCATTTTCTACAACGACCAAAGTCTTTACGAGTCTTCTAAAATATGTAACTATCTTCATATTGCAATATTATGACGTAATATTAGAATATTATAAGAATTTCGTGTACCAATTTTTCGAATAACTTTGACGAGAAATTATTGAATTTTATTGTCACATATTTTATGTTTATGATGAATCAGAAATGCTTCTAATTATTTCTAAAAACCAATTACTCTTTTTAGATAATTTTTAGATTAATTGTGTTCAGATTATAAACAATTTCCTAGTAGTCTTACCATCTTAAAAAATAAATTAGTTAGTAAAATATTTGAAAAAAAAAATAAATGTGGTTTTTTAAAATCACCATAGGAACTTGACATATTATGCAATTGATATCTAACTAAATTTATTAATTAATGGATACATTGATTTATTCATTCTTGTCTTTCAAATCTTACCTTGGAAGGTTAAAGAACTCTTGAATGTAAGCCAAATTTAGCATCGATTGATCTCACACTTCTAACAAGACCAATTTATATATATACCCTCACACAGGCATAAAATTTCTAAGTACAGTTAAATACAATTCACCTACAGCTTTACAATTTTATGTTCAGGTTTATATCTCGGGGACATCTTCTTTACTCATTCGGCCATTATGTAACGCATAGAACATAACCTATAAATCAATGAAATGGTATAAAGAGACTTGAGATTTAAAATATCTTGACACATTGGAGAATACAATAATTTACAAATATATTTCTTTATATTTCATATTTGTTTCTTGTAATTTCCTAATTAGTTATTAATCATTATACCACATTGTCACTGCAATAATGACCTATACAAAAACACTTTTTGTTGCAATGTGCAACGAACAATTACTCAACGACCTAATAGTCAAAATATTTTGTTAGTTTGCCAAAATAAGACATATGTTTTTACATCTATTTCATAGTTATACGATCTATTATATGATATATTTTGTTTAATATTCATACAATACTTGGTATATTAAAAATTTTTTTTAAATAATACATTCACTATAATGCAGTTTAGTTACACAAAATCGAAATACAAAAAAAAAGTATATTCATCCAAGAAAATTATGTAATCACATGGAAAAGAATTTTTGCACATAATTTAATATTATACGTAAAGAAAATGACTGCGAAGGTGGGAATGAATTCGAAACGAAGAACTCTAATGATAGATAGATAAATAGATAGATAAATAGATAGATAGATAGATAGAAAACCGGTCCAATGTTTTCGACAATGTACCTAGATCGTTCTATAATAGTCCGACGTTCCAAATCACTTATGCTTAGACTATCCTTAACACTTTGTCATCGTTCACAACAACGACAATGTAGTTAAAGATAACATTCTTGTTCTAGTAAAAACGAATAAAACAAAAACAAAAAAAGGAACGTCCGAAAAAAATTGTAAATAAAAAATGAACAATACCATAGTAAAACTAAGCAATAACATTTTACGAGATCGTGGAATCAAAAAATCTATGTTTTTTTTTTTAATAAAATCTATTATACCAATATTTTACTCTTAAAAATTGACCATCGCAAATGGTTTACAACAAAGGACGCTTTATCTTAATTTTATTGGATAGAAAAAATTTGAATCTTAACATGAATTTATTCATTAAAAATTCTATATACAAACTTCAGTGTGTATGCAATTAAAAAAAAAGAAAAAAGACAACAAAAAATACTACAACCCTTGACATTTCAGCATATTTAGCTCTTATTGCAACCCAAAACGTAATTGAATGATTAATCAATAATATTAATTCGACAGTGTGTGTATAGACATAATTCTTTCAAATATTTCATCATAACATTTGATGAATCTTGTAATAACTTTAAAACATTATTTTACCACTTTTGTTTTATAATACACACAACTATTGTTTTAAAACTATTCTATAAAAATATCTGGCACATATTGAGTGGTGGATACTTTAAAAACAATTCGTGAGCTGCCCTGTGTGTTTCAATTTTCATTATACAATCGCTATCATAAATAGTCTTGTACAATAGCTTCGATCAGGATGATAGATTCGTTCGTTGCATTTAACACGGTATGTTTATTTTTTACGACATTAGCAATAAATTACGATTGTCGTAAATGTTCGCGATACGTATTGGAAAAAGGGGAAAACAATATTAAAGAGATTTATTCATCGGAGATGTTGTTAGAGAGTCCAGACATGTGTATAGACAGAAGAAAAGGTTGAGGAGAGGGTTGGATTTCCCTCTGGAGTAACCGGCCGATCAATGAAGATGTCTCCAAGGGAAAAAGAAGAAGGGCCCTCCCCGTTGTGGCACAAGTTCAAATTTTGATTGCCAAAAAGGGTAGAAAAGAAATAAAAAAGAAAAAGAAGTAGAAAATAAAATGAATCTACGCACCTACCACAAGTTGGTAGTAGCCATAGCAACGGGCGTGTCTTTTTCGATTTCACTTGCGATATAATATTATGAATAAAAAATAAAAATATATATATAATTGTATGTGAAGAAAAAATAACAATTATACATACTTATAATATATAACATACAATTAAATATTTATTAATAGCCATTCTTGTGTATATCCAAAAGTTTAAGAATTAATACAAACAAATTTACTTCTCTTTTATACTCTATATAATAATAAGAATTTAAATATTATGTCTATACTTATATAAATTATTTTAATTTTGCATAAATAATATAAACAAAAGAAAGGGGAAAGTAAGAGATGCATTTTGGCAATGCACCGCACTTGATCTTCCGTTTATGTATGTCATGTCTATGCACACGAATTACATAATTACTCGATTACTACAAAGTAAAATGATGTTCGTCATCGACGTCGTTCTGTCGGCGACGTGAGTTAGGCACAAGCCGCCGTCCTGTTATATAATTCTTCTAACTGAGAAAAACGAAACGCGCGCGCCACCAGATACAACCGTTTCTTTCTCTCTCTCTCTCTCACTCTCTTTCTCTATCGTCTCTATTTATCGAATGGTTGGTATGTATCTTCACACCTAGTCGAATTACTAAAAGAATCTTTAGAGACACACTATAAAAGGAGAGGAAAATAAATGGACCCAACCATTTTATTCCATCCCCCCCCTCCCTCCCCAATTACCATTATATTCTCTTCCTTATTCATCATCATTGTTCATCATTTAACTCAAAATTCATTTATTATTTATTAACAATATAATATAATACAAATTTTGTATTTAATCGATTATTCTAAGAACAAAAAAAGATATATTTTATTAGAAAAAGTTCTATTTTAAATTGTAGAATTATAATAAAGACCGATTTGTCTTTTAATTTTTGTTTTCGTAAATTATAACGATATAATCAAATAAAAAAAAAAACGTTGTTTATTACTAAGAAACAATATGTCAAATTTTGTTACGATTAATTATATTATTGATAAAAATTCATATTAATAGGAGAAAGAAGAAAATGGTAGACAATTCTGATTAAATCCTTAGAAACACAACACCGCTATTATAATCCTGCGCAAACGTCGTATCGAAAATGGTATCGAAGATAGAAAAGGGGGAAATGGAAATGTGTTTGTAATATTACGTGAGTGAGTGAGTGCGCGCGCGCACTTGAGGATCTGGGGAAGAGACGAGAAAAGTAGGGGATGATTTGATGGGGTGTGTGTGTGTGTGTGTGGAGGGTTTTAAGCAAGGGTGGGGGATGAGTTAGGAAAATCGTTTTGCTCCGCACAGTCGCCGGGGCTCGTGGAAGAAAATCGAAGTGTGAGAAGAGGAGAGTAGTTTGTTGGGGGGGCGACCAGTGTGGTGGCATACACCATCACCGTGTGTTCGCCACTTCGTCCTATTTTTTGTCCATTTTATTTGGGCCCCGGGTTTACGACGTACCAATCGCAAAATTTTCATCGAACAAAACCTTTCCTTTTCATTGTTTGTTTGTTTTTTGTTTTGTTTTTTGAAAATGCAGAAGGAAAGAGTGGTAGGAAAGGAAGAGAGGGGGAGGAGAGGTGTTCAAAAACAACGTCGATTAACTAATTGAAAAGATTGAAAAGAGATAAAGATAAAAGTAGTGCAGTTGAAAAAAGAGACAGTGGATTAATTTTTGATTTCTTCAGTGTTGTTGTTTTCCACTTTTTTTTTTTTTTTATTTTCTCAAATTTTCTTCCTTATCATTAATTTAATAATTGTTTTCGATCGCGTTCATTCGTTCCTTTTTTTTCTTTTTTGTTTTTTTTTTTCCATAAATATTTTGGTGTTGTCTTCTCGCTTTCAAATAAAAAAATCAATCAAGCAATGTCATAAATTATTTCGATTTATTGAAATATAACTTGGAGATTGAATTTAAAACGATTACGTAATCTAACATCGATCGTGTACGATGTTTGAACGTTGGGTACCTTTCTTTCTTATCAAACAACACTATATTTTCGATAACCATATTTATATGCGCGTGTGTTTCTGTGTATAACAAACATTTATAAACTTACTATACGTTACATTTCAATCGAAATTTTTAATCTCCGTATATTGGAGAATATCAAATGTATATCATTATAAGTATAACAATTATTAATCTGAAACAATAATGAAACAATCGTTTAACACGTTGACTGCCACGACTACATGAATATTTTTTATTATCGGATGCATATTTTATTGAAATTTTTTTTTTACAGCTGATAAAGGGAATTTTATAATTGTGTTTAATGCATTATTTATGGTGAGGTCACCGGTGACCCCCGAGGTGCTGTAATTTTTTCAAACTGACCAAAAATGGTAGTACTGATTAATTGTATTGTAAATTAAATTGTGCTATACAAAGAAGTAACTCGAAAAATATTATAATTCCCGATTTTAGGATGAAGTTAACGATGTATTTAATAAAATGTTTTGATGATGAAGATTGCATTTTGTCATGCATATTTTTTTTACATCTTCTATATATCATTATTTATTTTTAAAAACAATGGTATTATTTAAAAATTGATCAGTATCGATATTTATTCTAATTATGGTATTTTTATTATTGATTGTATTGAAGTCACCCGGTGACCTTAAACGACAGTCAATGTGTTAAACTTTCATCAATGATTTTGTATAATAAGAGATTGGGGAAGAATTGGGGTTTGAGAATGAAAACTTGTGAAAGTGAGAGTACACAAAAATAAGAAACAATAATGAAAGTTAGTGAAAGATAAGGCAAGTAAGTTTGATAGAGTGAACATTGCATGGTGTTACGTAAAAAAAGGTGGGGGTGGTAAATCGAAGAGAAAGAGGAGAGGGGAAGATGGGAGGGTGGTGAGAGATGGAAAGTAGGGTCACCCATAAAAAGAGGGGATTCCATTCAAATATCATTAAATTAATTAATATATATATATAGATATAAACTAATAAAACCGATATACGCATTAATTTATATACGACAGAGAGATAATATGGACCATAGAATTTCGAAAAAGAAAAAGAGAGAGAGAGAGAGAGAGAGGGAGAGAGAAAAAGATGTTTGTTCGACTTTGTGGTAAAAATGTGTTCGCTTTTATACACGAAATCTAGAAACGGAACGTGAGTAGATAAAGATAGGCTTCGTGAAGACGAAGTGTTGCATAAGCTAACCAACGATAACGGAGGGCAAGTTTATAAACTCACTACTACTATACTTTAACATTATCGTTTCAATTTTTGAAGTGTAAATATATATGTGTCTTATATATGTGTTCGCGTTCGTATGTATGCACATGTATGAATGTACATGGGATGCGTGCGTATTTGTGAGTATTTTTGTGTGTATGCATTCAAGTATTTGTGGTCGATTTTACCTTCGACTCTAAATAGATTAGTATTATATATTTATAGGCCTAATAGCGTGTCGTTTGTAATCGAAATTTTATCAAGATTTGTTTAATCATCATAAAGAAAATGTCACGATATTGTTTTACACCGTTATTATCTATTGTGATGTTTATTTTATGTTTTTTTGTTTGCCATATTTCCTTTTCTTTTTTATTTTTTTTTCTTAGAGGAATACCAAATTCGAAGACTATTACTATACTACAAAAAAGTAAACTTAAGAAATTGTTATATTAATCTCCGGTTATCGGTTCTGCCCTCGGTTATCACAGTTTTACAAACTTGTTTCACGCAAACGACTACGGAAGAAGTTGGAAAGATATATTAATATTTAAAGGTTCTAAAGACTACAAACATTCTTTTTCATCGTTCTTTTGTAGAGTACTAGTGTAATGTGAACACTAGAGAAAATTGATAGCTTTTTTAATATAATTTCCATGAAATAACGCTTTGCACATATATTATATCAATAATATTTTTCTTCTTAATTCTTTTTCTTTCTCTTTAATCAACGAGAGATCAAATCGTTCGGTCGGGAAAGTTTGCTGTTTGGTTTTTTTCTATCATTTTTCTTTTCGTTTTATTAATTTATTTTGAATTATGTTGTTACTGTAAATTTTTAAATAAATAAAAACTATACTCGATTCGTATACTACTCGATGTATATATAGTATTACCTGCAAACGGATCGATCAATGAAGCGCGTACTCTTTTCAATGTGAATACGGTAGATAGGAAAGTATGCACGCATGCATGTATGTATGAATGTATGGATGGATGTATGTATGTATATGTGTAAATGTATTTATGAATATCTATAGAACATACTTTAATCGAACTATACTGAGAATCTAGGCAGAGAAAAAAAAAGAAGTCAAAGGGAATGTGGGAAAAATAAATCGTATCGTCGACCTTTTCCATAAAGTAGGAAGTGATATATTTATGCTAAAAAAAAAAAAAAATAATAAAAAAATAATGAAAACAGATTAAGAATTTAGAAAAGGTATATAAGGAGAAAATAAAATTAAAAATTAGTCCTATTGTTAGTTCGAGAACCGAGAAGATATTCGACTGATTTGCATCGAGGAAGAAGACTAATTAGCATCGATTATCATTCGCGTACTAATCCTATTAGTTTTTGAACAACAAAAATTACCAATGGTTTTTTATACAGCAATAACAGTATATATATTATCTCTCTATATATTTAGAAAAATATAAATATATTATAGTTTGTCGATATATATAAANAAATAATATATTATATATATTATAACATATAATAAATTAAATATATATATATATATAATTAAAAAAAAATAAGAAAATTTTAAGTGTAATCTAAATAAAATTCAAAAATATGAAAGAAATATTGTTTGAGGATTAATAGTCGGTCGTCCTTCGTTGAACCCGAGAATTTCACCGATGGATCTATCTATTCCTCGCTCCATCGTTCTCGTCTTCTATTCTAATTCCAATGCTATTCTAGTCCTATATGCTAGCACGGTAGCCAATCGGCTACGTCCGCCGGAGCGCACGACACTCTACGAACGCCCTCGTCTCGTCTCATATCATCTCTCTCTCTCTCTCTCTCTCTCTCTCTCTCTMTCTMTCTATCTTTCTCTCTCTCTCTCTCTCTATCTATTTATCTATCTATCTATCTATCTATCTATCTATCTATCAGTCTGTATCTCTCTTTTTCTTCTATTCTTCTTCTTCTTTTCCCTCTCCTCTTCTTTCTACTTATCCCCCACCACCTTCCGATTACCTACACTCACCCCTTTCCGCGCACAACCTTAGTCGATCTCAGGGCATCGCGTGCGAAGCATTATTACGCTGCTGCATCCTCGTTACGTGTATTATTTTCGTCCCTTATCACTCATCCGTAACGATCGAGACAAACGACAGTGAGAGAGGAAAGAGAAAGAGAGAGAGAGAGAGAGAGAGAGAGAAAGAAAGAAAGAAAGAGGGAGAGGTAGGGTGGAAGGGATGAAAGTATGATAGGGTAGCAGAGGGTGATAGTGATTTAAAAAAGAACTTGATAAAATTATTTAATTATTGGTAGAATGAGGGGGAAATAATAATAATAATTAATTTCGAAATTTGTAGTAAAAATGGTAGAATGAGGGGGAAATAATAATAATTATTATTATTATGATTATTATTATTAATTTCGAAATTTGTAGTAAAAATTTGGAGCAATCTCTTTGAATAACATTTTTGTCTTCTTTTCGTTTCTTCTTTCCTTTCTTTCCTTCTTTCCTCTTTTCTTCTCTTTCCTTCCCCCGTCTCTTCTCTCTTCTTTTTTAATGTTATATTATACTCATCAAATAACGCATTTATCAAAAGAGAAATAAATGCGTTATTAGAAACTCTTTAAATCGTCTTGTGGAGTGCTTGAAAACGGATTATCTATCCTATCCATCTACGGTGGAAAATTTAAAAAAGGGCGGAAGGAAAAAGTCATGCAGTGGCGCCGACAACGGAGGGTTACCCACGTGATCGGCTCCTCCAATCACGTATTGCTTTTAGCAAGGTACCAAGATGGTACGATTTTCAAATTGTCATGAATTATTAATGCTCGCGAAAAATTCATCTGTTTGTTTAAACAATATATCTTTTGTAGTTATTTTTATTTATTCTTCGCTCTCCTTTTTGTTGTTGTTGTTGTATTATTTAACACGCTAGTACATTTTTATTTATACGCTTTAATATAAAAAAAAAAAAAAAAAAAAAAGAGAGAGGGATGATTTGTAATATGAAATATATAATCCTTTGTATGATAAACGTAACATAATTAACCAATAATCGTATTGTAAATGATGACACGTTTTGAAAACTACTAAGATATAGCATTATAACGAACCTTTAGTAATTGTCACACTTATCGTTCACGAAAGAGAGTTTCATTTGGCACGAAATCTAGGCTAACATACTTCGTGTTATTTGCTATCCTTGTATATATATATTATATATATATATTTGTTCACTCGATAACTCTTACAAACGCTTATTGGAAGATATTCGATTTTTGCGATAGTAAAAATAAATGATAAAAAAAAAAATTCAAATGTAATTTTTACAACGGTTTAACAATACTTTAAATTTATGATTGATTTTTTTTGTTCTCACAGCTCCACCAGTAGAGGAGGACGAAGAAGAAGACTTACGAAATGGATACGTAAAAGGTCAACAAAATGACACAAGCTCTCATAGTTTCGATCGAAACGGACAAACTGAGTATAAACCAAGAAGAAGCATTGTTGGATCCAGTGGTAGCAGTGGTTATGCGAGTGGAACATCCAGATCGAGAAGAGACGACTCTACAGGGTCTCTGTCGCAACCTAAAATTATATTTAACGAGGATGAATATACGAGGATTACTACACCCAGACAAGATGTTTTATTCAAGAAGGGTTATCTATCCCGTAAAAAACCATGGACTGGTAATGCCAGTACCAGTGCTACCCCATCGACCACTGAAAGTCAATCAGCCTCGCATTCAACCGCAGGTAGAGGTATAGGTAGAAGCGTAAAGCACTTCATCAAATCTTTAGTTTTATTATCCTTTGTGTTTATTATTCTAATATCTTACGTATATAGCATATAAGATTAACTTATTCTGTTGTCATCTTTGTCTATCATAGGAAAAAGGTAACTTTTTGATTATTCAATATTGTGATTCTCTTTCGTATTTATTTATTTATTTATTCTTTTTTTCTTTCTTCTTCTTAATTTTCATATCGTTTGCTCTAAATCATCCACCTTGTTGAATTTATTTTTCTCAAAACAGTTGTTCTTTTATTTGTAATGTAATGACCTTTTAGATGGTAGCGAAACAACAGAGGATCAACAATTATTGGATAGGGATAGCGCGTCTGGTGAATATCCTCCAGGAATTGATCCAGCTGCTCAAGTTGGTTACGGAACATTTTATGATCACGCCAGTGGTTATTATTACGAGTATCCAGTGATGTTGGTAGGACCTGCACCAGTTCCTGCTCAAATTGGACCTAGCATTCTTGCAGCTTTGCCATGTGCTTCAGTACCTTTAAGACCAATTGAGTGGATCAATCCAGCTTTCGTACCAAAACTATCTGGTCAATCTTATTGTATGATGGACTCCAATGATAGTAATTATCAGGTGAAACTGGCTCTACTCTGTGTTATTGTACTTATCCGTATTTAGAGAAAAAGAACAAGGAAGTATTAATGTAACCAGTAACGTTGAATGATTTTTAACAGAGTGGTCAAAGTACAGAAATTCATCCAGTGGTAATAGAAGAACATGGGAATGCATTAGTACCGGTAGAAAATTCTAATGGTATGTGGAACGAAAGTGTTACTGAAAGTGCAAGTTGCAATGGAAGTGCTGCAGAAGAGATGGAAGAACAACAACAGCCGCAACAACAAGAGCAACAACAAGAACAAGGGGAAGAAACGTACATGACGACAGGAGAAATGGTCAAAGAGGATAATCGAACAGAAGAGTTTTACAGTGTAGCAGATCAATGTCCAATGATAGAAGAAAACAACGATGAGGGAAATGGTGGTGGTCCTTATCTTGAACCAATAGTGATGCAGCAAGCACCTATACACCACATGCCACATGTGATACCAGCCATACCACAACCATATATGTATCCTGGTCACTACATGTTCGGTCCACCACTGGTCAACGTTAATGGTTAGTTAACAATTGAATCTCTCTGTTATGTTTATGCGAATCCAAATTATTGATATTGTTTTTATGACTTATTTTCAATCACTAAGAATAGTTAGTTTCTTTTTATTCGCTCTTCGTATACGATTAGATCTTCGTTCTGTTCACGGACGGATGGACGGAACAACGGACGAAATAAAAAGTCTTATTATGGATAAGAGAGAAAGAGAAAGAAAGAGAATAAGATATATAGAAAGGAATCTTTCTACATATATATATATATATGTATATATGTGTGTGTAGAAGAAACAAAAAAGCGCACGTTGGGAAGGAAGCGCGTAACGTGTCTCTTTATGATCGTTTACGTAACGTTGCACAATCGGCCACTATCTTTACATATTCTTACATTATGAACTTGGAAAATCTTATATGACGGATTTAGTTTCTATTTAATAATTATATATTTTTACTTCAGAGAGTATTATAATAAAAAACTTAGGGGTAAAAAATTTATTTTTCTTTCTTGTTCGATGTATACGATCGTAAGAAATAGAATCGTTTTAAATCATACGTTCGTATAGTCGATATTTTCGGTACTATGGATATACGAGACTATCTTTTGTAAAAGCTAAAATAAATAGTAGGAATATAAGGAAGGGAAGGAAACAAAAAAAAAACAGAGAAAGGGAGAAAAAACTAAAGAAAGAAAGAGAGAAAGAAAGAGAAATGTATGTAATATAGAGAATGTGAGAAATATCGGCTACTTCCTTCCCTGTAATGCGTCAAGATTGGGCATAGTACATTTGATTGTACCTGTTTCTAATGTTAAACGAGAACAGTGTCGGTTGGATGCGCGGCCAGGGGAAAGGGATTTACCCAGATACATGACTGCTGTCCCGTCCATCGACATCATTGCTGTTTTATTACCACCGTGCCTCTACCCCATTCAAGGTAAAAGGTAATAATACGCAAATAGGAATAGCTCATGCCTTAGATACGATCGTAATGGGAAAGGTTTTGATTATATTAGTAAACAAATCTACCAAGAGTCATTAAATGATCACTTTAATTAAGATTTAATTAACAACCAAGATCATTCATTTTCAGGTCAATTATTTTAAACTATTCATTTAAATCCGAAAATCTTTGATCAAACCTATCCCTATAAAATGTTGACTTCTTAAAAGTGCTCTGCAATTTCTCATTCCTGCGTTAAAGATTTAAAAAAGAAAATAAAAATAAAAGAATTCAATTGATTTGCGATTGTATCTAACAGCAAGGCTTCCTATCACACGCTCGATGTCTCGTATTTGTACAAAAAAAAAAATCAAAAAAATCAAAATGTATCCAGAAATGATGTTTTCTGGTATATCCACCTGTGTCATCTCATTCACTACGTTTAATATAATATATATATATAAATAAATGTAATTATCTCTCTCGTATTCTCGTTTACGATCACGCCGTTCTCTCATTGCAATCACGTTGCACACATGAAAACCATCTCTCTTATCTTAGAGGTCCATTGACTCATGCCCGACGATCACGAGTCACGGTGCCGCGAGCAAATTGCTTCGACATTTAGCACGTCGGAAATATACGTTGCCTCCTTGAAAAAGAAGAAGAAGAAGAAGAATAATAATAAGTAGAAGTAGAAGAGAAGACAGTAAGGAACAAGTAACGAGACTTGGCAAAGTAAACGCATTGCGCTCCTAAAACACTAAAATAGAGTCTGGGTAAAAATATATTCGTTGGCGTCGATGCGAGGCCAGGAGCTCTCGAGAAAACGTTAAAAAGCCAAGTTCATTCCACACCTTCCTCAAGCGAGTCCTCCTCTCAATTGATGGACGAAGAAGAAATTAAACTCAAAAGGTGTTTTATACAATTTATTTTACAACAGCTACAACGACAATAAAGAAAAAAAGGATACTGGTGCACTATATTCATTCTTTAATCGTCCTTTCCTAAAAGAACCGTTCTGTATACTGTATACTGTATACGTTAGATTATTTCTATTTGCAATATTCAAATAATTATAATAATAATAAAAATAATAATTAATTACAGACACATTATTTAACTTTACTAAGAACAATTGTATTTTCTTTTTCTATTAAAAGGTGTAACCATACAAGGAGGACCAATGATCAGAACAACAGATGTTACAAGAGTGACGACTGCTTACAACAAACGAAGAAAGAAGAAAAGAAGTAGAAAGCAAAGAAGACTCGCGTTGGTAATGTGGAATTTGATTATATCCAAATATGTTTTATGTGTATATAAACATTAAAATATATAATATACTTATATTATTATCATTTTCTTCAGGTTAATCCTGAAGATGATGAAGAGGATTACAGTTCCGATGGAGAAAGTGCTTTATCGTCTTCTCGGACATCTTCTTGGTCTACGTGTCCAGCTCTGGTTACAACAACAACAATAACAACAACCACAGCAACGACAACGACAACAACGACGACAACATCAACGAGGACGACGAATCGACCCCTTAATCCAGAGTGTGAAGAATTTCAACTTCGTCCAGTCGTCGAACGCGATGCGTTACCACCATCGCCATCACCATCACCATCACCATCATTACAACAACAGCATATCTCTGAAAAAACTGAACAATTACTTGGAACAAGTACGTTTACCGAAGGAATACATGAGAACGGTAATAATGCTTCTTGCGAAACAAAATATTATAATACTTCCTGTAAGGATATGAGCAACAAAGAAAAGGAAGAAGTGGCGACATTGAATGAAATTCACGATAAGAATTTGAAATCATTCGTGAAAGAGTCATCATCATTGTCATCGTCGTCGTCGTCGGTATCGACGTCATCTAACAATCAAGTTGACTCTTTGACTAATCCAGAGAATAGACTGATCAACTACCTCTCTGATAATAATAAAGTCAACTCAACGAATGAGGAGATTACAGACTACGTAATTAACGACGCAAGGACTGAAAGTAAAGCGTCGTTGTTAAGGACTGATATTAAGGACGTCCCTAATAATAGTTCGTTCAGTGCCAATGAATTATCCGAACGATCTAATAGCAACGTTAATAAGACATTTCCATCGAAATTATACGTTGAACGTGATAATGAAATATTAATAAATGGACAACTATCTACGAACGAAGAAAAAGAAGATGGTATTGACGATGATACAGAAGTAATGAATAAAATTATTCCATCTTTGGAAAATCGTACCTTGCTGTCCAAAATAGTAACAACGTCCTCGGCATCGGCAACAGCATCATCGTCGTCGTCAAGATTGTTGAATCAATTGGATCCCGAGGAAGAAACGATGGAAACCAACTATGTTAATACTCGACAAGAAGAGTTGCAAGAAACATCCGAATCGTTGGGTACTACGAAGGGTAAAACAACGATTTTATTATCTACGAAAAAGAAGTACAATTCGAAAGGTACAAAGTTAACAAGAGAATCAACACCCGATCCAACTAACTCAAATAATAATAATAATAATAATAATAATAATAATAATAATAGTAATAATAGTAGTAGTAATGGTGCTGCTATTGGAGTCGAATGTGAGAGCAAAACAGTTATTTCATTTGATACAATCGATAATAACGTTGACAACGCACAGCAACCACCGACACTTTCATTACCCTTCGATTCGGAATCCGTATCTATTATTGGAAAAGATAATAACGATATTGAAGTTGAAGATCGTGTATCGAGCGAATCCGCATTTGAGACTGCAAGAGACAATGTCGATAATAAGACTGTTAGCGAAGACGTCGCTGAAAATTCGAACGATGATTCTGGTTTCGAGACCCAAACGCGTCATCCCGAATATCGTATTACCGAAGCCGTAACCGAATGGTTAAGAAGAGCTAACTCACCTGACGTATTTATTAAAAAATCAGCGATTATTTCGGACGATAGCGAGGATAACGTAAACGAGGATGATTTCGATGAAGAGCCGCCAAAAAACTTGCAAGGCAACCCCATACCTGCACTATCTTTTAATAGCAAAGCCAATGATGATCACTCGTCGTGCATGGCTAGCTGCAGCGAATTCGCAAAGATTAATAACAACATTGAGAACGATAAAGAGCGCAACAATGATTTATTATCAGCAGTTAATAAAAGGAAAACAACAACTTATGTTCGAGGTATTAAGAAATTATCAAGAGATAGATTCGCTAGACATGTTGTAAATAAAAATGATAATATTCTTAACACCAAAGCTAGACTTTCTTGCTTCGATTATTCTTATCAACAACAACAACAACAACAACAGGAAAAGGAGAAACGACAAGAAGAAGTAGAAGAATTCACAAGAAAATTAAGAAAAAAGAATCTGCTGAAAACAAATGTTGCGGGGGTTTGCGAATTTGTTGAGAAGGATAGTGTTGCGGGTATGAGGGTTGCTAACAGCTCTCGGATGAATTCAAAAAGAAACAACGTCAGACGTGGAAGAAAAATGGAGAAAGTTCATAAAAGACCGGCTGAAAGTATGAACGTTAAGATAAGATGTATTAATGACGTTGCTGGTATGGAGGATGAAGGAATTGCAGAGGAGGATACTATGAATGTTAGAACATTTGAAAAAGGAGAAATAATTGTTTCAATAGATGGGAAATTTCTTCAGATTTCACCGTTCGCACAGTTCGTGAATTATGTTGAGAATGTATCCAAAAGTATTAGTCAAACGAACAAGATTAATGTGAAAAAGACAATAGTTGATACTAATAATAAACTAGAAAAAGAAATGATGGATAAGAAAAAAAGAAATAGCAATGATGACGACGATGATGATGAAGTAGAAAGTACAGTTGCTTCGTTGATTAGTATAGAGGAACCTGACGTATTAGAATGTTGGGAAGCAGAAACTATTGAGCCAATAAGAACTCCAAAGAAAATGTTACTAAGTCAAGGTGTATCCTATGAAGGAGAAGCCGCTGAGGAAGATAATTTTCAAGCCGAGGAAGCTATCATAGAGCATGTACAGAAGTATTACAGATTCGCACGTGAAAGCGCTACGAGTATTGAAGAGGAGCCATTAGAAAGTAAAATAAATGCGCTCGATCTTAAGCCATTTAATAAATCCAAAATGGTGCCAAATAGTCCTGTTGAATTGATCAAAGGTTATCAAGGAGAAGAAATTCCAATAATAATGCCAAATGAAAAAGACACAAGTATAGTGGGAAAACTTAAAATACCCATCGATGAAGCTTATGAGGTATATGAAAGTTGCTACATGGATAAATCACAATCCATAACTCTTGATTCAATTTTTCAATCACGTAAAACATTAAATCGTCAAGAGGGCGAAGGACCTATACCATGCAGAGCGGTTTGTTGTAGCATTCAATAATAATATTAAATAACTGACAAACCAACAGTTATATAACTTCATTATAAATATAATGTCTTGGAGAAAAAAGACAAAGAACGCGATGATTGTTCTAAGGCTGCACATTTCGATTGTACTCCTAATGACACTGTACTTTTTCCACAAACATTATATATATATATCAACGTATATGTTTACACCATTGCCTCGAAAGTGAAAGATCGAAATTTATTCATTATATTATAATATGAAGTATGCGTTAATATATTTTTATCGTACAACAAAAATCATAATTCTTCAAGAAATATTTCGAACGAATCGCGGGACAAACGGGGAACGAAACATATAAAAAAAAAAAAAAAAAAGAAGACTGTTCTTTCTTTTCTGTTTTAGTTCTTTTTTTTTGTAAATAATTATATTTTTATCATCTCGTCATATTTCACAAATACTCTTCAATCGAACATTATTACCCGCATTGTATCAAAGAAAAGAAAAAGAAGAAAAAGCATTAACGTTATTGTTTCTACGAATTAATGATTATCACGATGGGTAGAAACTACTTGGCGCACATATTTCTATTTCTATGATGACGAGCATGCAAGTCATGCATGTTTGATGATCTTGCCAAGAAACAAGATTAATCGAATATCTATCATCCCGTTATCTTTATTTAACGGATAGAAATCATTAAGAGAATAAAACGAAGAATTAAAAAAAGAAAGGAAGAAAAAAATAAAGAAAAGAAAGGGAATGGAAAAATAATGGAAACACAAGCGACGACACGTTGATTATTTTTCTTGTTCTTATTAAAAAGAAAAAATATAAAAAGTATGTATTAAGCACGATACGAATTATTATTATTATACCATGTCTGATAATGACTAAAAAAACCTATTTTTTACAAGCTCCGTTTAATCCACCGAATTTTACATAATAATTGAATAATCAAGTTCGTGTACCACGTTAAAAAAACTACCTTCGCTTAAGGGAATACCTTGAATTTGTTGTTCGAAGATAAAAAACGTAATTGAAGATACTATAGCTTATATTAGGGAACTCGCTATATTAATTAATCGCTTCATTCAATTTCCTAAGCCGTGGGCTTATATTATTATTATTATTAAATGAAGATTAAAAAAAAAAATAACAAGAGAAAAAATAGAGTAAGAAGAACTCGGAAACAATTACTTCTTATATACTTTGGGTAGTATAACGTATGGATATTGACATGATTATGGCATTATGTTTGGCTAGGTATATATGATAATCTAGACGAAAAACAAAAAATGCAGTAGATTACGTAGTTATATCCTAGCTGTTGAAAAGAAAAGAAACAAACAAAGATTAAAAAAGTAAGATACGAACAAATAAGAAAAAATAATTAACATATAATGTACATAAGTTAATGCTCATATGTGACAATGAGCAAAGTTACATTGATTTGAAAATATTCTAAAACAATAGAAAAGAATATAAAAGTTACGTTGAAATAGATGCATACATACATAAATACATAAATACGTACATACAATTGATATAATAGTTGCACACTTTGCTTGTATACGCATACGTGTACTTACTTACACATGCAAGAAGAAGAAGAAGCAGAAGAAGAAAAAAAAAATATATAACAGAAGCTGTTGTTATGTCATAATTCATATTAGTTTCATATAGCAGGGAAAAAAAGGATAATATACCTCAGGTTGGTAAAAAATGTATATCTCGATTGAAAGAAAAAGAGAAAGAAAAAAGAAAAAGGAAACGTATGGTTCACTAATATCGTATGTATCTCATATCATAATATACAAACATACCTCAAAGAAAAATGTATATATTTAAAAGCGCTATTCATCCAAACAAATAAACAAACACACACACACACATAATATTGACGTCAGGTATAATAATAAATAAAAATAATAATTAATAATTAATAATAATAATAACTAATATTAATATTAATATAATAATAAAATAATAATAATCTAATCATTAATCTCTCGGAGCAACAGCGATATATAGAGAAGACAGTCGTTCCTGCAATATCCTAATTTTTCCAAGGTACATGAAAAGCATCGATTATTTCCAGGATAAATCCATAAAGTTAATAGTAATTCATTCACTTTAAAGTATATTAATGATAGGAGCGAATAATACCGCTATATTAAATGCGCGTTGCATTAATTGTGTGCCTTATTCTGTGGCGGCCATTTGTGTAACCAGTTCAAAGCAAAACAACTCCTTCATAATATCAACAATAAACAATATTGTTATTAAGGGAGCTCTTAAGACTTATTATTACGCTCGAAGTCGCAAAAAAAAAATTTAAATAAAAAAAACACTTGGCGACAATGATTTTATCTCTGGGCATGCATGATATAACATTGATGATATATATATATTAAAAAGTGAAAAATAATTAAAAAAAGAAAAAAAAAAATAATAAACAGCAACAACAACAACTCTCATTTATTCCCTTCGTGGTTACAAATAACGTGCATACACACATTCGTACGAGGAATACGTGGTAGACATTAATATATTAACGTCTTACAGCAAAAAAAAAAAACTAAAAATAAATAAATACAAAAACGTCACGTTACTGTACAATTATATTTTAGTTGAATTTAAAATAAAAATGTAAGGGAGTTAAGTGTACTTCAAATTTTGTTGTGTTTTTGTTTAAAAAATATGAATAAAAAGTTGCAATTAATTGTTATGCGTTTTTTGTAACAATAGCTTTCTGTACTTTTTTTTATTTTGGTTTTTTGTTATTTATAGTCAAAGGTAAGATAAAGAATGATGCAAAGAATATTATGAATAAACAATTAATCATAATTTTATATGGCGTATTTACATACAAACATATGAAAAATAAAATGAACATTTCTTTTATTAAAATGAAGATGATAAAGAATATATTTAACGTATATAAGAATATTAATTTCAAAGTTTTAATATATTTTATGTAGAAATAATTTTAAGAAGAGAAAAATATCCTAGGTACTCCAGATGTGTGCGATCATTTTGAATATTGCCGCCATTAGCAAATGTCAGTTGGTAGCATTGTTAACAGACAGGTTGTACTTTTTATATTTGAGTTTATTAATGTGGTATTTTGTAGGACTATTAAAAGTCTAGAAGGATTACGTTTAAGAAATGTATTGAGATATTTTTGTTTTATCGGATTAAACACAGAGAATTATTGATATTTAGATCAAAATGTGGTATGAAGTATTACCGACGATGATAATAATAATGGCTGGCTTGGGATTACCACATCACGCTGCCCATTATTTGTGTTTAAAATTATATGACACTGTGAGTAGACGTTTCTCATAATATATATTTTTAATAATAGTATTAGGTTATTTAACATGTACCACAACCAATCAATATTTCTTTTAAATCCTTTTAATAGATGCAATAGGAGTTCCATTTATTTATTTCATGTTCATTATATTATAGTTTACTACTATCTATTTCATTCTTTTAGCCAAAACGTAGGTTATTAACAGAAAACTGGGATTTACTTATGTATGTAAGAGATTCACGTTTATGTGATCATCCAATGACCGCAGGGGTAAGAACTTATTTCAACATTTATTACATTTACAGAAAAACACATAAAAAAGATTAAAGATATTAATATGCATATATTTATTTCATTGTACTTTAGAAAATGGGACTGGAGAATATACCTGATGAATGAGAAGTACAACAAATTCGAGTAATAGTATCTTAGATCTATTATGTAAATACAAGTATCTAATATAAAATATATATTACATTGAAAAATATTATATTGATTTTATTTTGCATGATATATCGTTACCTAGCTTTAATCTAATATTTATATGTGTGATTATTTTTTATTTCAAAATAATATTTTGTATAAATATGTAATATATTTTCTTTCTTCTAGTAATTAATTTTTTATATGTACCTTAACTCTTAACCCCCAAAATATTATCACCATTTATTATATTTTTTCGCTAGATGGCGTCATACATAGAAAATGTATTACGAAAGAAATAGAGTACATATATTTGATTACTAAATAAATTTAAGATCGGTTAGACATTTTTTTATTAATTTGAGTTAAATTTGTGAAGAGAAAGTTATAAGTTTTAATAAATTATTAAATTATAATATTTTGTATTATAAAACATATATATATATAAATACATGCAAAATTACTACGATCATATATGAAAGCATATGTATATTTTTGATTAATGTAGTTACAATTAGTGGCTAACTTCACTTTGTTTACTATTACCGTTTCAACGTTTGAATTCTAAGATGAAGTATTGTGAAATAAATTGATGAAAAAGTAATTGATCAATATGTCTTTAAAAACCAAACGTATGCAAAAGATCTTGGATCCAATTGAAATACAAGTAAAATTACCAATTATGTTATTTAATTATATAATACTTATTTTTTTGTTAATATATTTAATTTTTGTAGATTACATTTATAAAGTGTTACAGATATTAAAAACTACGTTTGCAATAAATCTTTCAGATAAATAATTTGAAGCATTCAATAGGAGACAGCGAGGCTGGACAATCCGATGTTCTAAATATAAAATCAGTTTTTTGTGATCAGTTACGTGTTCTAGGTGAAAAATTTGAGAACTTATCCAAGGATGATATCACCGATTATCAAGAAATGAAAACTAAAATTGCCAATACTATTGAAGAGTTCTGTTTGTCCAATGAAATAGTTACTAATGAATGGGTATGTTTATTTTGTTATTACTGTAATAGAAATTTGGTATTAATGTTGAAGCAATATATTTTTTAGGTAGAAAACATTAACAGTCATATGAGCAAAGATGCAATAGGAACGCTACTTGAAAAGTTTATAATGGCTTTAAAAGCACTTGAAAATCTTGAATGTTTGCCATTAAAACAGAGACTTCAAGATTGTTTCGATTATGTTAAGGAAATGGGTACTGAAAACGAAATTGAAGATTTTCAAAACATAAAGGTTTTCCCTCTTATTATTTTTTATAATATTTGTATAACATAAGGGATAAAAACACAATGCATATAAATATATTTGTATTCGTTATAGGAACTTGGTACTTCTATACTTGAAGTACTTGGTCCGTTACAAAAATATAGAAAAAGCTTAATTTCAAATTTTCTATCGGAAAGAATAGCATTATATGCATTCCAGATTCATACAACGTTCAGTATGTTGGCACAGTTGGTTCAGGAGCAACATCATTTAAATGCGTCAATTTATGTAATGTGATCTATCAAATTTGCTGTAGATATATTTTTGAATTGCTACCTATTTTAATTTGTTATTTAAAATTATTATGTTATTAAGTATGAAACGTCCGATTAGTTTGTTTGAAACTTGACATTTTATACTTAATGACCAAATATATCTGCTTTAGGATAAGTAAAAGAAAAAGAAAAATATAAAATAATTTAATAATTATTATACAGAATTGCAAGAAATATATATGCGAAAGAATAAGTCTTTGTTTCAAATTAATACTTGAAGTTCTGGAAGCGCCAAATCCATCTCCAGAAGATGAAACTATAGAAAAAGAAAATCATTTTGTTTATAGGTATTCTCTCTCTCTATGCAAAATTAAATTATATTGAATTAAAACTATACTTTTATATTAAATAGTTATAAAATAAATTTCATTATTGTTTAGAATGGATTTGGTACTCGACATTATAGTTGAAATGTCAACAAAAACGCAAGACCAACAGATACTAGAATGTACCGAATTGTGGTGGGGTATAGAAGATATATTTTCTCACGCAATGTCAATTGCACAAATGTGTCAACCGGAAAATTTTGAAGCAATATCAGCAGCTTGTCGATCGATTATGGGAGAATACGAAAATTTAAAATCCCAATTATGCTCTGAAACTTTCGATCCTAGCGTCAACAATCTCTTCATGAATACGTTGAATGATGCATTATATCGTTTAGAACGCAAAGTCAATATTTCAGTATTAATTCTTGTCATGGAAGTATTTAGCGATCCTTTTAATGCTTTGAGAAAACTTGTCATGACGTGCGGAAGTACATTAACCGCTAAGAAAAGATCTAAAAACGATTTACATAACGCAATTGAAGATTTTGATCAACTTACGGATAAAGCTATGCTAATTGGAATATTTGCTAACGCGTGTTGCAGAGATGTTGAGCGTTCGTAAAATCAATAGAAAATATATTATGCAATGTGACAGAAATAAGAATTCGTATCAAATTAATTTTAGATGTAACTTCTATTTGCTTATTTGTTCATATATAATATATTTATACATACATGTGTGTTCTTCTGCTTTTGTCACACTGCACAGTTATGATTCTGCTATTAAAATTATGCTTATAACAAGCACATATATATAAACATATGTATTAATATAATTAATTCATTCTAGGTATCAACAAAATTCGAAATTGCTTAGCAAGTATTGAATTGTTAGAAAGTGAATTGATCGCTGCTATCACTGCATTCTACCTTCATCCGGATAATAAAGAATTTCGTGCTAGCGTTAAACTTTTAACATCTCAATGGCAATTAGAGATGAATAAATTACATAATACAGTTAATTTGATTATTGATTCTGCTGCTTATTGCCAGGTAATTTAACTGCATATCTAAATATATTCAACAAATAACTAAGAATAAATCAGTACTATTTACTATATGTAGGTAGTTTTAGACGATCTTCAAGAACGTATACGTCTTATGTCTGATTGTTTTGACAATAGAGAAGTTGTAACTCAACAACAAGTACAAAGTATTGTTTTAAGAGCAGTTTCATTGTCTAGTCAATTAACTGTTACCGTAAGTGATATTGGAAGTGATAATATCGATAGACAAACTATAATGATGATTCGAGAATTAAAAGCAGGTGATATACATTGATAACATATATGTATTTATGATATTGTTCGTAAATCATAATAACAATATTATATATTTTTAGCCATATTTGAGACGGATGCGAGCGCGAAGAAGCTTCTTGTAGAAAATGCTACCGAACCGCAACAGTTGCGAGTTATTAAAAGATGCGAATTGATATTAAATGTAATCAAACGATTGCAGCCTGCTTTAGTCAACGTTATGAATAATTCAATGTTAATGAGTACAAATTATGGCAAAGCAAGCATGGGACAAGGGGATATGCTTCACAGTAATAATATAAAAATTAAATTTTTCAATATACTGTTGGATACTTTAATTTCATATTTTATTTATTTATTTTTAGATTCAAGTATAAATTATCCTACTACAGTTTACGGTTTGCCGCAAGAAGAAAAAACTTTAACTTATATAAGAACTCCATACACAGGTTTTTATAAAAAGAAACTATTAAATATTACTATTACTAAATTAATCGTGTTGTATTTTTTTAACAATTACTTAATATTATAGTGCAAAATTATAAACCACCGTTATCGATACAACCAGCAAATAGCGTACCGAGAACGCAAGCAAATTTATCATCCTTAATTCCGTATATAAAAGCTGGACGTATCATACGCACAGAACAAACTATAATATTTAAAACACCGCAAAAAGTGGCAAAAGATATTGAAGAACAGAGCATGCAAAGAAAATTAAAGTCTCGACATTTATCCAATGTTAGGCAACATTTATTTAGCAGAGAAAGTTTTATGCAACAAAGCGAAATTAATTTCTCTTCCGAGACGATAGATTTAACAGGTAATGTGTCGGATAAATAAGAAAAATAAAAATCTCGGCGAGCTTATATTTTTTATTATATGAATAAAATATATTTTTTTACATACGTAAATATATATTTCAGATATATTAGAAAAAGTGACAAAATTATCTGAAACATTGACATCATCATTACTTATCTCACGTAATGCAAAAATGGAATACATTAATTTGCCAGATTTCCAAGATTTAAATCAACCCGTTGTTAAGGAAACATTAGAGGAATCGTCTATAATAGGTGGTGGTGACGCTCCATCAATTGAAACAGAAAAATATGAAGAGGTTCAACGATTAGAAAAAAAACTGGAGATCTTATAGAAGCAAGTAACAAAAGATTCTTCGAGAGAATAACATTGAATGATTGAAAAGACAACTGGTGCAACTATATTGTAAATCCGTCCAGAGAAGAAAAAATATAAAATAAACAAATAAGGAAATAATAGTTTATGCAAAATGCGAAAGATATTGAATGCAACAAGACTGAATAAAAAAGATAGAATTATTTTCACATAAAAACTGTTTATAAATAGAAGATATATATTTAACAAATTTATTAACGTACAGTATTCGTATGAATTTTCTTGTTAATGCCATAATTAATATCGTTCAACTTACACAGATTGTTAATGATGATTGAATTAATGTTATAGATAGACAGGTTTAATAAAGATTTTATATACGTGCGTATAATACTTAATGGATCATAAATTAAAATATCTAATTTGTTAGATTTCTTTTTTTTTCTAAAATTTATTAAAAATTATAATTAATCGTAAAATGAAGCGAGATATTTTTTACGTTATGCTTATATTTGATTTTATATATCAATACTAATTATTATAAATAATAGTTGAATATAATAAATATAATATATATTATATATACAGGGTCTTTTTCGTCTAACTCGATCACCTAAAATATCTTCTTTATTTCGTATGATAGAAAAAAATGTCAGAGAAAAAAAATATTATGTTCAAAAGCGCCGAGATATAGTGATAATAAAGTAAATAGATGAATACGCAATAACCTCTCTCTCTCTCTCTTCTTACATTTATTATTGTGTACTACGTAAATACATATTTTTTGTAAATATATATTATATAATATCAATGTAATTAGTTAAATAATACTAGATTATTAATAATTAACAATAAATAAAAATAAATCACAATTTTGAGCAACAATTTGGCCACGATTTAACAAATTAAAGACTGAATATAATTTGATAACCTACAAAAAGTGATATTTTTTATACATAAGTATTAATCGAAACATCGTTTTTTAGAATTAAGTGCGTGATAATAATTATCAAAATAAGAGAAAAGAAAGAAAAAATCATGTTGGAGAAAAATGAATCTAATGAAAATTTACCATTACCATCTGACAAAATGCCAGATTGTTGGAATCAGGATAATAGAATGAATGCCCTGTTTTCTCCATTCCGTAGTAAATCTGCTAATCAACAGGATTGGATATCAAAATACAAATTTTGGAATGATCTTATTTATACATGGTTAAGGCATACAGAACAATGTAACTTTTCTCTCTTCGATTTGAATCAAATCTTTAAACGTAAGGGTTGCAGTCCCCTTTGTTTAACAACGGTTATCGAAGAAATGCTAAGGTAATCACACGTTATTATAGTGTAAAGGGTTAATAGGATAAAATAAAAAGAGTATTGAAAAGATACTGTTACTTATATATCATATATTTTATTTGAAATAGGAATAGAGAAATAATATCAGAAGAAGAATTTTTAAAAGAATCAAGCGAATCTTGGGCTATATGGTCTTTGGATATATTTATTAAAAAGCCACTTAAATGGTCCTTTTATAAAATGAAAGATTATGTAATAGGACAGAATATAAATGTTAACACCAAATACATACATCTTAAAGCAACAAAAGAAATAGCTGAACTTATACTTTCTACAATGGTCAGTGATAAAGAGAACGTCCTTATTTCTACGTTGGAAATTCTTGAAAAATGTAAAAAAACAGAAAGTCAATATAATATTAATGAAAATACTTTGAAATTAGCATTGACTTGGCTTAAGCATCATAAAAAGGCTGTTTTGAGGAAGAGCTCAATCGATGACGAATTGTTAGTTAAATTTTCTACGCAAACAGTTAACGAAATTTCGGAAGTAGAAAAGACATTGTACAAACTGTTGAATCAAGAAAATAAACTCGAAAAAGAAATTGAATTATTGGAGAAAGAAAAAATGCTCGCTATGGATAAAGTTAAAGCGTATTTGGATAAGAAAATGCGACAAGTAGCTAAAACTCATTTGAGAAAAAAAAATGAAATAGATAAAATAATCGAGAAACGTGCGAACGTACTTGGAAATTTACGTACTCTTATATTAAGCATTCAGGATACGCATTCGAACATTAATGTGATCGATGCTTTCAAACTTGGTTCTAATTTGTTGTCACAATTCGAAAATAATGGATTAACGGAGCAAAAAGTCAGAAATGTTATAGATGATTTAAATGAGGTATTATTATTATAGAAATTTTTTAATTATTTAGAAATAGAATCTCAATATCATTTTACATTTTATTATATAATGTTTCAGGCCTTAGAAAATTGTAAAGATGTACAATCCACGTTATCAGAAGTATTACCGAACGCTGATTTTGTATCGGATTCAGATTTAGAAAAAGAACTTGCAGAATTAATGAATGATAATGATAATGATAACGACAATAAGTTGACAAACAATAAAGAAGAACTAAATGTACATGATACAAATAACGATAACACAACTAATAAAGAAGAATTAGAAGATATGGAACAACGATTAAGAAATTTACGTGTAACTGGTATGTAAAAATCAAATATTATTTTTATTTACTGCATACAAATTATATATATATATTATCTATTACAGGTCTACCTTCACCTCCAAAATCTTCCCCACTAAAATATTTACCTTCGAAGACATCAACCCCTATAAAAAAGGAAAAGATATTAATAAATGCTGAAAATATGTGAATTAGTATTTCATACACGTTGTTTTATATTTTTTCAAAGGAGTGTTTGTTTTACATTTTGATAAGATATATTTATTTATTAAATAACTAACGATTATAATCTTAAGCTTTTATATATAATTTAAAGATAAATAAAATATGTAAGTAAATTGATAAAAAACCAAGAAATTTATACAAACATATTACTTGTGTCACGTAAGATGGTGCTGTATACGTTTGGCTGACTGCTAACAAATTTCCAAACATAACCTTAAAAAGAATTATTTATAAGTACTAATTATTTACAGTATGCTATTATACAATATTAAGTGTGGATAAATATGTTATCATTTTTTCGAAAGTTATCAATTGGTTTGAAGATTAAAGATGGTATACTCCCAGAAACGATCATGGGAACGACAGATGTCGTAAACTCTAAAAATCAAACTGCATTTGCATTGAAAACAGATTTAGAATTAAAAGAATCCGTTTACGGTGAGTTTGCTTTATTATGATTTTTTGTTTTAATTACAATTAATCACTTTGATTTTATTCAAAACGTTTAATTGTTATGTAATACAAACAAACAATTTATAAGATTGTTTTTCATCATAAACAATTATTCAATATTTGGAATTAATCCTATTTTTCGTATTATTTTATATATCATCATAAAGAAATTAAAATTGTATAAATTAATCTTATAGATATATATTTTTGTCGTATTCTTAGATTTGTTGAGAACCATCAAGGATCCGGAGAAACCGCAAACCTTAGAACAACTTGATATAATATATGAAGATTGCGTTAATATTTGTGAAAGTACTCCCAGTGGTATTTCAGTAATACGCGTTGAATTTAATCCTACGGTGCCACATTGTTCATTGGCAACGCTCATAGGATTATGTATAAGAGTAAAACTTGAAAGGCATCTAGTAGCAGTATTTAAATTAGATATTTTTATTAAAGAGGGAACACATTCAACCGAACAAGAAAGTGCGAATTAATTAATTTCATGTATTCAAATATATCCTATTCCTTTTATATGATAATATTAAATTATTATTAAAAATGAATCTGAATTTACATTGTATTATTTAATGTTTTTCATTTGATTGCAGTAAACAAACAAATAAATGACAAGGAACGAATAGCAGCCGCTATGGAAAATCCAAATTTAAGGGAATTAGTAGAGAAATGTATTCAAGAGGAAGATTAATTTGATGTAAAAAGTAATCTTTCTTTTTGTCTTGACAGATAATATTTAGTATTAAATGTATATATCATATTCATAGATTTTTCTATAATATATTGTATATATATAATTATACTTTGATAAATCTTTCTCATTATTCATTAATCAATATCACATTTATCAATGAAAATGTAGTTATATTTTTATGTCTCTTATATAAATTGTATTTATTAAAATCGTAGCATAAATCAGTCATATTTTTAACGTTAATATATATAAAATTAATATATTCATTCAAGCTATAATATTTTTCTAATATGCAGGCAATTAATTAAATTTAAAAAAATAATTGCAACTTGTAAAAATCTTTAGATGAAATCAAATGCGATCAATCGATATTAGCGATAATTCGATAAAATCGATAAAAAACGAAATGTTTTGAAATCGTAAGAGATGAGCAACTTTAATTGTTTTTAATTAATTCGCTATATTAGAATTTTTAACAACTTTTTAAGAAATGTAGAAAAAATATATATTTCCTTCTTTTCTTCTTATGAAAAAACACAAATTTCTCTAATCTATCAAATTTACATGCACACATCTATGTAATATTTTTTCTATGGATAATCAATTTAAATGATGAAAGTAACAAGAAAAGGTTAAGACTCGTAAAAAACCTAACAATGCATTTTAATTTATATTTAAAAGTATAAAAAGACTCATCGTAAATATTAAAACAAAATATTTATATTTTATTAATATAATTTTTAAAAATACATTTATTGTAAATGTTGCATTGCATAAAGAATCGTGTAGTTAGTAGTTACAACGTGTTTCGACAGATAACCTGCATTTTAGGTAAATAATGTGATGCATTAACTTGTTATTGAATCATTATACTTATATCATATTATTTTTAGGTCCAAATAATTATAAAAATATGTCGATTCAAATCGACCCTGAACCAAATTTAGATAATCAAAATAGAAAGAGGATAAGAGCAGATGAAAATGAAGATACGGATACAAAAATTCAAAAAGTAGAATCATTAAAGATTAAAAAAAGGCCTTACGCTTTGATGATGGGCTATCTCGGTAGAGATTATTATGGCATGCAAGTTAATCCTGGCATGAAAACTATAGAAAATGATTTATTAAGTGCATTGTTGAAAAATAACTTGATTACTATGGAAAATATTGAAAATTTAAGATCATTTAATTTTCAAAGAGCGGCACGGACAGACAAGGGAGTATCTGCTGCTAGACAAGTAGTTTCACTCAAACTACGTAAGATGATTCTTAACCGATACATTATAAAAAGAATTTTCAATTATAGTTTTATCTTTAATGTTTAAATTAATCATTTTAATTATTTTAGCGGAAACCGTCAACAAAGATAGCATAAATGATTGCTTACCAAATGAAATAAGAGTGTTTGGTATCAAACGCGTTACCAAAGGTTTCAATAGTAAAATAAATTGTTGTGGTAGAACATATAGATATATTCTACCTACTTTTGCATTTGCACCAGAAGATATGGCTTCATTACCATCCAGGGAGGAATGTGACATTGAAAAGCGAATAGAGGAGTTATCAGTCATCAATGGAAAACCATATACTGATTTTAGATTAAGTTCAGAAACATTGGGAAAAATCAATTCGTTTATGCAACTTTTTCAAGGAACTCATAACTTTCATAATTTCACATCTAAAGTGTTAGTTGTACCATTTATTAATTACGCATATATATATTTTTTATAAAATGTTAGTCAATGTTTTTTTATATCTGCAGAAAGCCATTGGATCCACGGGCAAAACGTTACATCATTAAATTTAAATGCATAGAAACATTTGTAACAGAAAATATAGAATTTGCTATTATAGAAATAAAAGGGCAAAGTTTTATGTTGCATCAAATAAGAAAAATGATTTCTATGGTTATCGCGTATTTAAGAAATATGGCAACAGAAGATTCTTTGCAACAAGCATTTAAAGACGAGAAAATGGATATACCATTAGTTCCAGGTTTAGGTTTATCTTTAAATTATGTAAGAGATAAATATCTTTATTTTATTGTGTGTCTAATTGCAATAAAAAAGCATTATACAATTTTATTTCTTTAGGTACATTACGATCATTATAATAAGAGATATGGATCGGATGGCATACACGAAACTTTAGATTGGAAGGAATGCGAAGAGGAAGTAGAACAATTTCAAGCGGAATATATAGTGAAACACATTGTAAATACAGAAATAGTAGAAAAGACGTATCCTTTGAAATAATTTATTGAAATATTTCGGATATAAAAAAAAGTAATACATCATCTCTCCTGTATCATTACCTTAACCATAATATATAATAGAATGTTAAACTGGCTGGCTAGTCTTCCCTTGCATTCATTTTCAATCAGGGATGAAGAATCTATAGCATTATAATATTAATAATACATTGTTTTCCTTTCATTATAATGATACATTTTGTATGTGATAACAAATAATTATAAATGCTAATAACAATGAATATGTAAATAGATGCTAAAACGTAATAATAATCTTTTAAAAAAAAAGAACGAATTTTTGGACAAAAAAAATGAAGAAAGAAAAAGAAAAATAATAAAACGAAATAAATATGAAAGAATATTTTATTTTCCTTCAAACAAATTTTGATAAGATTTAAAAGTAAAATACCTAATTTGTCATTACGAAAATGAAGTCATGTCTTAAGTATGTAATATAACATAAACGCACAATCAATTTCCTCAAATTGATTTTGAATGTATTTCTCAGAATTTCTATTATAAGTGTAGAATTTTATATTATTCCTATATAGAGAAATTTATTTCTTCATACATAATTGTATAACATCTATATGTATGTTATCGTCAATCTACACACACATAGCATCGTCCCAATACAAATTTAAATAATTGGTCAAGCGGGTAATTCCAAGCTGATACATAATCATTGCAGGAGGATCCCAGTAGATTCCAGTCGTTAACAGAGAACGGCACGATACGGAATTTCACTTGACAAGTATTTTTTTAATTAAAGAAAGTTACTTTCTTCTCTTTCTCTCTTTTTTTTTTTTATTTTTTTGATTAATTTTCAATTAATTATGAAAATCGTAGATAGAAAGTATTACACTTTAATCACATTTACCAGTAAGTAATTAAAATATTTATTTTTTTGTGTATAAATTATTTTTACATTTGATAAACATATTTCTTAATTCACAATATTATATATTATCGATATAATACTTATAATAAAATTGATATACCAATAATTAATTCCAAGAATGTATGATGCTTCATGTTAGAAGTAATCAAAAACCAGTTTTGTGTATGACTATATAATAACCTTGAACTCGGAGAAGAATCTTGTATATATATAACGAAGATAACGACTACAAAATACAATTAATCTAAAATCTAGCATTGTATCTAATAATACATGGTATTCACTTTAATTTACATTTATACTATTTATTTATATTTATTTCATTTTAATAATAACATATAATTTAAATATAATATATATACATATATAGACAGAGAAATAATGTAAATTAATGTAAACATTTGTTAAGAATCTATTAGATAAGTTATTTTCAAAATATATATTCAATATTATATATGTAATTAATTTATCAAACTAATTAAGAAAAACTAAACAAATAGTTAAACAATTGCTTTTATTTCTTAGCTATTTTAAATATTGTATCGACGCAACAAGGAATCGAATGCAGGTGAGTCAAAAAATGTAGAAAATTAACAATATATGTAAATTTTGAAAATATATTTTTTAAATATCTTTTACAGTGGAAGAAAGTTTCAATGCAACAATGGAGAATGTATAAATGGCTCACTTTTATGCGATGGGAAAGCGGATTGTAGAGATCAATCAGATGAAACATATTTTCAATGTTCTAAAGAAAATATAGTGTGTTCTGCATATGCATTTAGATGTAATTATGGTGCTTGCATTGATGGTGATCTGACATGTAATGGAAACAAAGACTGTATTGATAATAGCGACGAAACATTACCTAGATGCAAGAATAAAGTAGATAATACTAATTTTGGAAGATGTTCTTTACAACAATTCAGATGCAATAATGGTCAATGTATCAATGCTATAGACCTTTGCGATGGTAAATTTGACTGTATAGATAAATCTGATGAAACAAATGCTAAATGTAACTCACTGAAGTAAGAGATAGGATACGAGTAATCTAATTATATTATTAAACTCTAAATATGTATCTTATAATATTGCTTGTTTATAAACATTTATTTTTAGCTGTTTTCAATTTTTATTTCGTTGCAACTACGGGGCTTGTATAGACGGTGATTTCAAGTGTAATGGTATAAAAGATTGTGTAGATGGATCAGACGAAGATCCTAAATTGTGCTCCGGAGTAACAACTACAACTACTACTACTACTACTTCACCAATAGAACCACTAAAACCAATATCAATTAATTGTACAGTACCTCCCCAGCCAGCAAATGGTTATCGGCAATTATATAAAACGCATTGTCCGTGGCAACAAAGCAATTGCGATGTGCAGGAAGGTAAACAATTATCAATAGGGGCTTATTTAATTTATACCTGTAATCCTGGATACCAAATAAGCAGTCCAGGTGATGTATTTTGTAGTCCAGAAGGAAAATGGAAAAATATTCCAGTTTGTACTGGTAAGATTTATAAATTAAATGTTATTACAACAAAGAATATATCAATATGCATACGCTATTCTTTCTCTAATATTTTGAATTATTTTCTTAATGATTCTTTCATTATTTTAGAAATACGTTGTAAATCGTTGTCTTCAGAATCAAGGTATGCTGAGTGTACACTTAATGATAAATATGAACCTTGTGAATCTCCTGTTAAGCCTGGAACAATCGCAACATTGAGTTGTCATAACAGTTATCAACCAGAAGGAAGTTATCTATCAAACCAACAGAATCAAGTTAGATGTAACAATATGGGTGAATGGGAACCACCAAATGTATTACGATGTGTTCCAGGTCCACTGATTATTAATGTTCATGTTGGAAGTGGCAGCATAATGTTTCAAGCTTATAATGAAAAACATAACTCTTCTTTTCCCTTAATCGAAGTATTATCTGACAAAGTTATAATACATGCAGATACTCGTAACCCGAATAGTCCTGATATTGATATTAAAATACTTAACTCAATTAAGACTTCCAAACAACCAGAAGAAGCCAGACCTATATGGGCATAATTTTAAAAACCACCTTATTATATTTAAAGAAACTTTATTGTAAACACATTATTAGAATTCAGCATGCTAGAAAACATTTCTTCAAATTTAATCATACGACGACTTGTGAGATAATTCACACTAAAAGATTAAAATGATAAGGTCACTAATACAATATGCTGCAAGTTTCAATCAAATAATATTATATTTTATTTATTTATGACATATTTAATCTAATGTTGATGTATTAAATTAATTTATTTATTTTATGAAAAATTTATTAAATAGTTAAATGTCATTATAACAAATAATTAAAATATTTTCGTAAATCATAAGTGGGCCACATTTTTACCATGGGCCATATTTTCACGCAATCTATGGTATTAATTTATCTATTTCTCAATTATTTCAATTCATTATCTATTGTTTTATGCTTTAAAAAGTGTAGCAGCTAATTAACACAAGCTCCCCATATCCCTTATAAATAAATTAAAATTAAATAATTTCTCACAATTACAAAACCTGATAATTAATTCCATCAATATTGTGTGTGTTACTTAAGATTTACAATTATATTATATGATACTAAGTATTATATACTAGAATATTGTTGAAAAGGAATAGCATTTATATATAAATTTATTAATATATAATATATATATATTTATTAATGTATAATTTAATTTTTAGTATGTGGAATTACTCCCCAAACTTCTCAACAACCTCTGATTGTAAATGGCTCAATACCTGACGTTGCTGAATTTCCATGGCACGCTACTTTATATATTGAAAGAACTCCAGGTGCACCGAAGGAATTTATTTGTGGAGCAACAATTATAAAAGAGAATTTCCTTCTTACTGCAGCGCACTGCGTTTACGATCAAACGAATCGAAGGGTAGACAACTCAAATGTATATTATGTAGCAACTGGAAATATTTATCGTGACTATGATTCTCCTCTACACGACAACAATTACGTTAATAAAGCTAAAGTATGGAAAATTGTAAATTATTCATTTTAATATAAAATTAAATATGTAACGTTAAAATTGTGTGTGCCTTGGTAATACATTAATTATAATGAAGTTAATAATATATTATTTTTCAGGTAACAAACATTTATATTAAATGCAATTATTTGGGTTTCGAAGGAAATTATGCTTCGGACATAGCCATTTTGAAAATCGAAAAACCGTTTGAATTCTCGGCTTTGTTATTACCAGCGTGTTTGGATGAAACTTTTATTGATTCTGGTTTAGGGAAAGTCGCAGGATTTGGTAGAACCAATACAGGATTGAATAATATTGATTCAGGATCATCGAGTTTTATTCTACAATTCGTAGTATTGCCCTATGTTCCTCTTAATCAATGCAAATCTTCCATAAATTCCGTTGATTCTGAAAAATTTATAACTGACGATAAATTTTGTGCTGGCTATACGAATGGTTGGTAATGAATTAAAATCGATAAGCAAAATAGAACATATTTATAAATTATACCTAATAATTAATATCTGTATTATAGGAACATCGGTCTGTGATGGTGATAGCGGAGGAGGATTGGTATTTCAAACTAGAAATTTATGGTATCTAAGAGGTATTGTTAGTAGCGGTCTTGGTGAAACATTAACTGGTGGTACAAGACATTGTAATAGTCATTTGTATTCTGTTTACACACGTATATCTAATCATATAGGTTGGATTCGAGATACTATCTCCAGAGTAGAAGCATCTAAACCGCTTCCTCCGTGTCGTAATTCAATTTTTTATGCAATTGTGTAACTTGGTAATAAAACAAAGAACTGATTTTATATTATTCATTAATCGTTTATTTCTGTTTAAGCAATTGATTGGATTACTTTATAAACACAGGTAATTTTATATTTTATCTCTTGTTCATATTTATTTATAATACATAAAATAACAAGCTTTTATTAAAATATTTTATAAACGAATATTGCATATTTATGTTATAAGCATAACGTTTATTTCTTTTCCTCCAAAAAGTTGGAATTTGTTATTTGAATGAATTCGAATCAATTCAATACTATAAGCGTCGGCCAATCACAATCAATTCACGTGCTCTGTTTTGTAAAGAGTGGGAAGAGAAGTAATTGGTCTCTTTCGAACTAACCTATAATATTTGCAATGAAATAGTTAAAGTATAATAAATACTTTGTACGCATGTTACCAATTCGTCAACTTTTTTAAAGTTAAATTTATACTAATTAGTATAATATATGTCATATAAGAAAAGAATTTGATATTATTAGCAAAATGATGGCGAAATATATGTTACGTCCAACTTGTATCTTTGGAAAATATATCCAGGTATTTATTGTTTTTATAGAAATAAATTTATTTTCAAGACTTGTTAAAATTATAATTATAATAATAATAATAATAATAATAATAATAATAATAATAATGTATTTTGTAGAATAATTCACCTGTAATGTTAAGTCTTATTTTGTACCCTCAACATTCTTCAAACCAAATCAGATATATAAAGAAACACTGGAATCCTAAATATAAGAGAGAGAGGAAAGCAAAAGTTATTAAAGTAGATCTACCTAATTTTCATGAGACTGATAAAGAACTGGCTAAGGAGAAAAGACGTTCATTAATGAAAGAATATGGAGTGTTTCCACAAAAAGAATGGGTGGAAAGACCAATATTCATCAGTTGCACTCCTAATGTATTTGATTCTTATGTACCACCCGAAGGCGATGGAAAATTCTCTACAATTACTAAAGAGGTACGACAGAAAATGATATAAAATAAAAACTACTTTATGGTAATATAATGAATATAAATAATCATATAATGTAACAAACAAATCTATCATCAAAATATAGGGAGCAATGCAAAAAATGACGGATGTAAAGATGAAAGGAAAATCGATGATGGCTATTAGAAAAATAAAGTCATTTCAAGATACGTTTGTATTAAAAGATTTCCATCAAGAAGCTATAGATATTTATATAAAGGCGCATGAAGCCTTAGCTGCGTAAGTAATTAACAAAAATAACAATTATGTGTTTTTGAAGTTATATTTAATATTTATTTAAATTATAGGAAAGATACGGAAGCTTTGAGAGAATATGTTACAGAGAGTGCTTATGCCGTAAGTAGTATTTTTGTAATACATTTACTTTTGCTATTAATATTATTTAAATTAAAATTAATATAAATATTATAATTAATTTAAGAAAATGTTACACAACATTATGGACAAAACTATTCATTGGAAATATGTGCAATCTTTAGAACCACATCGTATTGTACATGCAAGATGTAATGAGATGCTTTCTAAGGAAAACGTCTTTGGACAATTAACTCTTCGTATTCATAGTCAACAGGTTAAAAAATTCTATACTATGTTAGAGAAATATATTCGGTGATGTAATCAAACCTTAATGTTTGGCACCTGACGTTTGTCCGATACATTTGTTTCTAATACCAATGTAGTATCATCGGACAGCATAGCATTAACATTATTTTTCTTTTTTTTGTAGATTTTAGCTGTCTATGATAGGTTTGGACGTTTATTGAAAGGAAGCGAAATCTTAAAAAAAGATGTTCTCGAATATATCGTATTTGAAAATCATTTAGCAAACCAATATGGAAAATGGCGTCTTCACGCAAAGATTATACCAGATTGGATGCCTCCAAGAGAAGTAGGGGAGAAAACATATATTTTACCACCAGAAAATGTTACAGTTCCACCTCCTGATCTATCGACAAAATCGACTGGTACTACAGATACTGTAGAAACTACTGTAAATTGATATTTATTGAAAGCTAATTGTTGTTTCATAAGAAATAGTAATCCGAATCCTTCTTTTTTAACGATATCATAATTTATATGAATTGTGTATATATATAATTAATAATATTAATATACATATATATAATAATTTGTCAACTGCCTCGCCTCGTTTTAAAAACTAGTTTTCATTGAATCACTAAAGCTAAACAATGATGGACACAGTTAGTACACAATATTTTGACTTCAGAAAGAGATGTTAGAGATGTGAAAAGATGTTATGGTTTCTCAAACCTATAAAAGGGAAAGTAAATAATAACAACGTATATTAAATATAGTCGGTAGGACATGTTTAAGTACTTAAAGTATAAAATCTCTTATAGCACACGACAATGTTATAAACATCTCTTTAACTCATTGAGTAGTGAATATTCTTGGCCGAACTGCTTCGTAGAAATGGAATACTTTATTGCTATGGTGAGTTACAATGATTGATTAAATTAGGTCCAGCTATTAATAAATTATAATTATTATTTTCCTAAATTAAATAACAAAAGAAAGTTTTTTTTAGAGTATAATTTTGATATAACAAGACTTGAAACAATTTTTAATACACAAACTGACATTGCGTTCTTTGCATTTATATCGACAAATGTATCATATTTGTGACTTGCATGCTACGATATTCTATATGAAACAAAAAGTTCAGGTCAATTAAAACAATTTATTTGCAAAGAAAAAATAATACAAGTAAATTTTTGAGTGATACTGTTAGAATTGACGGTGCAACTCCATTGGTTAATCTTTAAAGTTGTGTTTGTGTTATATTCGTTTACGCTTTATATATCTCTTTTTTCTTTATCATAGCACAATGCATAGTAACAATCTCTAATAACAAAATGAATATTAAAATAAAATATTTATTTCAAATAAATTTTCAATAATGTTTCTTATCTCCCTTAATACGATTCGAAAGAAATAACATGTAATTTACTATACGAAACTTAAATTAAATGACTTAAGTTAACGACGTTTGCTTAATCTCATGTCCAAAGACAATTTTAAATGAGTTTCAAAGAATTTCTACTATAGCAAAGAATATTATTATTTCTACATTTGTATCTTTCCTCTATATTAACACAGCGTGATATAGTGTAAGTTTATCAATAACACGTACACTACACAACACAAACATATAAACGTGTTTAAATCCGGGTAATACCGGATTGACGCACGATCTGTGGTGAATACTAGTTGATGCCAGACAACACGATACGGAATTTTATTTTCAAATATTATTCTCATATAAACATTAATTTTATAATTTTTCATTTTGATTATTATGAAAATCGTAGATAGAAAGTGTTTATATTTAATTACATGTGGCTGTAAGTATACAAAAATACAAAAAATGATTATTAACGATAATATAAATTCTAAAAATAATTATTATAAATTAAAAGCGCATCTAAATTTTACTTTTACCTCGATATTTTATCACATTATGGCGCCATAAAAGCTTAACTTCAAATTACATTTAAATGATAAATTCATCATCCAATCCTTTCTTCCATATTTATTTATTTACTTATTTTTCTTCGTGTATTTTCAAAGTTCATATCATTAAAATTTTTAATTGAGACATGCTGTATATATATATATATTAGTGATAGGATATGCCATAACGTCACAATGACCTAGCAAACATTCTTGCGAAAGGTTATCAAATTTGAAAAACCCAAGTGACACTTATAAGGAAACTTTAATCTTCAAAATACGTTAATTTACTTATTAAAATATATTACATTCTTTGTATGTAAATAATAATTTGTTTAAATTAAATTCAGTAATAACTAAATCTAAAAAATGTTGCATATAGGTTTACATATATGAAGAAGAAACTTTTCTTTCGTATCATCACAATTAAAAGAGTGTATTTTTATTAAAAAAAAAAAACAAATATATAATATTTACATAAAATAATAGATTAATAAATGTTTTAATACGCTCATATAAGACGCCACTGGTTATAAGGATAAAGAAGCCAGCTTTATATATATATATATATGTATGATTATAAAACATCTTTGAACTCGAAGAATAATATTATTTATAACAAACGAAAAAAAACAAATATTATAAGATGTTTTTCAAACAGTAATGGCGAGCTCGTGACCCATACGTTAATCCACGAGTTAATAAGAACGAACCCTTTTATTCTTAAAATGTTTTTGTTTATTACTCTGCGTGATTTTGCATGAAATTTACTTAACAAATGATTAGATAATTAAACAATTGCTTTAATTTCATAGTCTTATTGATATTCATACCTCCTTCAAGTGGTGCAGCAAAAGCAAATGTTTGCTTGGCACCTCCACAGCCTGACAATGGAAATCGGAAATTACATAAGGTACAATGTGAAACAAAAGAAAATTGCGATGTGCAGGAAGGTGCAGAATTACCTGCTGGATCCTTTTTAGTTTACAATTGTAATCTTGGTTACAAAGTAAGTGGCTCGCCTAATGTATTTTGTGGTCCAGGTGGAAATTGGTTCAATATTCCACTTTGTATTGGTAAGTATTAATATTTGAAGTTTTCCTATAAAAACTATTAAAGCAATACTGTTATATGTATATGTTATAGGAAAAGTGAGACCTGCCGACATCGTGAGCTTTTCCTAGGCATTGCCCACAATATTTACGTCTCCTAAAAACGCCTGAAATTGTGGGCAATGCATAGGAAAAGCTCACAATGTCGGATTTTCCAATATTCCGGTAGCATATATATAATGTCTTTCCTAGTACTTTCAATTATTTTAAAATAGATCTTTTACCATTTTAGAAATACGATGTAAATCATTGTTATCACCGTCAAGAAATGTCATGTGTATGTATAATGGTCAACGGATATCTTGTGAATCTTCTGTTTTTCCCGGAACGACAGCAACAATAGATTGTCGTAACAGCTATCGGGAAGAAACGAAATTCTTAATCAAACAAAGAAATCAAGTTACTTGTAATGAAGAAGGTTTATGGGAACCAGACCCAATAGAATGTGTCCCAGGTTCGCTAATTCTCAATTTTTGTATTAAGGATATTAGTGAAATGTCCACAATAACTCTCCTCCTTCTTAATTAATGTTAAGTTAGCAGTTTATTGATTACTAAAGTAAATAATTAAAGTATTAAATTAAATATATCTCTTTTCAAAATCTTTTACTTTATCTTTGCAATAATGTGTTTCTTATATTTGCACACATGTAAATTACTTCCAATTAAATATTGTAATAAATATTTAGAAGTAGAACATTGCAAAGAATAATAACATTTAAATATTTTGTACATTTATTCCACTTATAAATAATTTAATTTCACTAATTTAATTTCACTAATTTAATTTTTAGTATGCGGAGTTATTGCCCCAAGCCTACAACCGCTCATTGCACATGGCAGTACTCCAGCAGTTTCTCAATTTCCATGGCATGCTTCTTTACACAAATCAGAAGGTTCTAATGGATCGAAGAACTTTATTTGTGGAGCAACGATTATAAAAGAAAATATCCTTGTTACAGCTGCTCATTGTATTTTTAATGAAAACAACCGAACTGTATACAACCCGAAAGAATATTATGTAATAACTGGGAACGTTTTTCGTGACTATGATTCTGTATTTCATGACTCACCTTACATCCAAAAGTCTAAGGTATTGAAAATACAAAACTAATTCTTATATTAAATAATATATAAAATGTTAAAATTAATAATATATAATTAGTAACATATTAATTATAAAATTATATTATTTTTCAGGTTAAAAACTTTTATGTTAAGTGTAATTATTTGGCCATGACAGGATATTATGCATCAGACATAGCACTAGTGGAGATTGAAAAACCATTTGATTTCACAGCATTTTTATTACCAGCATGTTTGGATCAAACTTTTATTGAGTCTGGAAACGGGGTAATAGCAGGATTCGGTAAAACACATCAAAATACCATAAGTCAGATTTTACAATCAATTAATCAGCCTTATGTTACTTTGAATGATTGTATATCTGCTACTCCCCCTGAAATAGTGAAGTACATAACGCAAGACAAATTTTGTGCTGGCTATAAAAATGGTATGTAATAAATACAAATATTACATTAACTTAAAAATAATGCTAAGTGATAAATATATTAATTCTAGGAACTGCTATCTGTGCTGGAGATAGTGGAGGAGGATTTGTAATAAAAACTGGAAATTTGTGGTTTCTAAGAGGTGTTGCTAGTGTAGGGCTTGATGCAATTACAAACCGTTGTGGGTACTCATATAATCTTTATGTACGAATTTCGAACCATATGGACTGGATCCAAGATATACTTTTCCGATTAGAAACATCAAAACCACTTCCTTCATGTCATGGTTCAACTGTAATAAGTACGACTTCTACTACACCTGCACCATTTATACCACCTTCAACAAGTACTACCACGACATCTTCCCCATTGATCCCAAAACCCATTGTTTGTATAACACCTCCCCAGCCAGTGAATGGTAATCGTCAATTACACAAGTCGCAATGCCAGATACAAGAAAACTGTGATGTGAAGGAAGGTGTAACATTACCCGGTGGATCTTATTTAATTTACACCTGTAATCCCGGATACGAAATTAAAAATGGTACCCATGATGTATTATGTGGTCCAGAAGGAAAATGGTTAAATATTCCTGTTTGCACTAGTAAGATTAACATCTGAAGTATTATTATTACAAAAAGTATTTCAATATTACTATGTTTATGCTATGTTTTCTGTAATAATTTTGATTACTTTTTAAAGGAATATTTCATTATTTTAGAAATAACTTGTGAGTCACTGAATTCCGCATCAACATTTGCTGATTGTACGTATAACAATGAATGGACATCTTGCGAATCTGAAATTTTACCTGGAACAATAGCTAAATTAAGTTGCAGAAACGGTTATAAAAAACAATCGACATTCCTATCGACACAAAGGGATCAAGTTATATGTAACGAAAAAGGTCAATGGAAACCTGATCCAATACAATGTATTCCAGGTCTGTTAGCCTTTAATGTTTCTATCGGTATAAGTAATATGACATTCAAAATTTATTCTTATAAAAATAACATTCGTTCTTTTTTATTCAAAATTTTGCTTGATAAAATTACTACATGCAGATATGCGAAATTTAAATAATTTTTAAATTGCTGTTAACATACTGAACGCAAAAGAATATTTAAGGCAAATTTTATTTCATTAAATATTGCTATAATTTATTAACCGAAAAATTATCGTTAATAAATTAAAATTAAATAAATTCATACTTAAAATTTGTAACCTTATCTTAATAGTTACGCCTTACTTAAGGTTGCAACATTTTATTATTCTTAAATATTTATTATATTAAATATTACTTACTTTTCGATACTTTTAAGTATAATTATTATTGCATAAATTTAAACATAGTAATTTTACTTTGAAAACATTTTAGTATGTGGATATGTGCGAACTCTAAACGTTAGACCTTTCATTGTAAAAGGCAAGAAAGCTGAGTTTTTTCCCTGGCATGCTACTTTGTATGAAACGAAACATCCTAATGGACCAAAGAAATTCATTTGTGGAGCAACAATTATAAAAGAGAATTTCCTTGTTACATCTGCTCACTGTGTTTTCGATGAAACAGTTAATAGAGTAAATAATCCTGAAAGATATTATATAGCAACTGGAAATACAATTCGTGACTATGATTATGAGAACCATGATCTTCGTTTTGTTAAAAAAGCTAGGGTACGGAAAAGAAAAAAGTCAATGTAATGTTCAATAAATTATGAAATGTCGAATTGATGTAAGTTACATATTAATATTGTAAAGTATATTATATATTATTTTTCAGGTAAAAAAAATTTATGTCCATTGTAATTATTTGGGCTCAATAGGGAATTATGCTTGGGACATAGCTCTCTTGGAGATCGAAGTACCTTTTGTATTTACACCTTGGTTATTACCAGCATGTTTGGATGATACTTTTATTGAATCCGGACTTGGGATAGTTGTGGGATTTGGCAATACTGAATCTGGGTCACCAAGTATTCATCTCCAATTCACAGCACTGCCCTATGTTCCTCCTAATCAATGCAAAATTGTAAATGATTCTATTATATATGAGCAGTTCATAACTTATGACAAACTATGTGCGGGTTATACTAATGGTTGGTAACAGATAAAAATCAATATGTGAAATGTTACATGTTTATAAGTGATATTTATTAATATGAAACGTATAATACATTTATTTTAGGAACATCTGTTTGTGATGGTGATAGTGGAGGAGGATTGGTATTTCAAACTGGAAATTTATGGTTTTTAAGAGGCATTGTTAGTACAGGAATTAGTGCCACGACAATAGCAGCTACAACAACTTGTAATAGTAATTCGTATTCTCTTTATACACGTATTTCCAGTCATTTTAACTGGATCCAAAATATTATTTATAAATTAGAATCAGGTGAATTTTTGTGTATAAAATAACAATCTCTTAAATAATAACTCATTATTATTTAATAATGAAAACGATATTTTCTTACCAAAAAAATATTTTAATTGCTTATCACAGAAAAACTAGAAATCTTATTTTTGAATCAATTTAAAGAGATATATTATAATATTTACTATAAGAAATTATTGTATTTAATAGTGTGACATACAGTTGATCTCATAATAATTTTTTTGTTCTTTTATATTTTCAATATATATGTGCATCGATAATGCATAATGAAAAAAACATTTATACTAGCTTAACCGTGAAAGTCCCGCTCTAGAAATGATAATTCCTCGTCTGCTCAAGCAAATACTTCAGTAACAAATTTTAACAAATTTCTAAAAACTTCTATTATAGCAAAGAATTTTATTGTTTCCACATTCGTATCTTTGCTCTATATTTTCGATGGAATTATACACAACTACTGATATACGCGTATAATACAAGTCACACACATATAAATTTGCTAAGTGGGTAATACCGGATCAACCCACGATCAACGAAGCTATATATAGGCTCCATGGTTGCCAATGAAAAATGCCCGCGTTTGATTGGCTTTCATAACGGAGAAATGCAATTGGTCGATTATGAATTGGCATAAATAATATTGCCGGTCACTTAAGAACCGTGCCGTTATACGAAAAAAAAGAAAGATTTAGCGATTAGTAGCGACGTTTGACGGATAAAAGTGTAACTATCTATACCGTTGAAGTTAAAATGATACGTAGCTCGACCAATAGAGGGCAAGCTAAGTGAAGTGACGTGACATGACAAGAAGGACGAGACGAAACGAGACAGAAGACGGTACGATAGGATACGTTAGCAAAATACTCGGTGATAATCAAATTCGACGCCGGAATAAGAGAGAAAGAGAGATAGAGAGAATTTTGGATTGTGCCAAAGAAAAAGAAATTTTTCTTTCAGAAATGGGTACGCGCGCATAATATATATGTATATATATATGTATATATATATATGTCGAAGAAAGGAAAAGATAGACACGTCGTTCAATTAAGAGGAGTCGTACAGATTCGCGTAGAGTAGATGCGCGAAAGAGAGAGAGAGAAAGAGAGAGAGAGAGAGAGCACGTTACAGTTTTTTCCTCTCACTCACTCGCTCGCTCTCTTCTCTCCTTCCCGAAATTTGGTTCTCTTTGTCTCGCTCTCTCTCTTTCGCGCAGATTGTATCGGAAAGAAGAGAGGGGATTGGTGGTTTCTGGCGAGAGCGAGAAGCGAGCGAGAAGCGAACGTGGAACGGTCAAGAGAGCGCGAACAAACCGCGAGTTAGCGAGAGCGAGTGGGTAGGCAAGCAGGCAGGCTGGCAGGCACGCAAGCAGGAGACAGGCTGGCAAGCAGGCAGCTCGGCGGGTAGGCGAACGACGAACGAACGGACGAACGAGTGTGTGTGTGTGGTGTTGGTGGCGGAGGGGAGGGGGAGGAGGTGGAGGTGGATGTGGAGGTGGCAGTGCTGTCGTTGTGGTGGTGTTAGTAGTTAGTAGTAGTTGTCGTCGTCGTTTGCGTCTTCGCTGTCGTCGTCGTCGTCGTCGCCGTCGTCGCGGTGGTGGAGGTGGTGGATGTGGATGAGGTGGTGGTGGTGGTGGTGGTGGTGACGACTGGTGCCGTGGACGGACGGACGGTCGGTCGGTCGGCGGTCGGGTCGTGGTGTGTAAAGAAGTGGAAAATTCGCAAGTGGTGTGTGCTGGATTGGCCGAGTTGGTTGGTTGGTTGGTTGGTCGGATCGGTCGGTCGGTCGGTCGGTCGGTTGGTTGCTTGGTGTGTATGTGTATGTGTGCACGGTGATAACGTCGGGGTAGCGCCGCAAGGAGGAAATCTGGCTGTGCGTGCGTGCTTTTAGATCGTACAGGGGTCTGTTGCTGCTGCTGCCGCTGCCGCCGCTGCTGCTGCTGCTGTTGCTGCTGCTAACAAGGAAGACATCGCGAGAACGACGACGCGTGGAACCGAGCAAAAAAAGGAGCGCGAGAGGAGAAATGTCCGATCGGGAGAGCCTGGACGATCAGCCACAAAGTAAGGAGGAGTCGAAGCACGTATCCGCGTGGTAAACGCCGTTAGATCGGTGCCGCGCCACCGACGCGGAAGCCTCGACAGCTAAGGGGAGGGGGAATCTCTCTTTTCGTGTCGCAGATCCGCGCGAGCCGACATCTCGTCGTGTGGTGCCTCGAGCCCCGTGCTCTGCCGTGCGGAGGCGCCTCCGGTTAAACGAGCAAGAGAGGCGCTCATTCTCTCTCTTTCTCTCTCTCTTTCTCACCACGCGTTCTCTTCCCTTCCCTTCCTCCCTCTTCCGTATTTCTCGCTCTCTCTGTCTTTCTCTTTATCTATCTATCTATCTATTTCTCTATATCTTTCTCTCTCTCTCTCTCTCTCTCTCTTTCTCTCTCTCTCTCTCTCTCGTTAAAAATGCGCGCGAGCGAATCTCGAGCGTTTTTTCTTCCTTCACTTCTCCAAGAAGGTAATAACCAACGAACCAATTCTATGAAGAATTATCATGAAAAATACGATTTTTCTACGGCAACAAGGATTCAAGATGGCCGAGCACACGCAACGGCCAAGGGGGATACCTCCTACTTCCCCCTCTATCCGCGGCGCTTCTTTTCCTTTGGTCGTCATTATCGTCGTCAATTCCGTCGTTGTCGTCATCAACATGATCAACATCATCATGTCATCATTATCGTCATCATCATCATCATCATCTCCATCATAATAATAATTATTATCTTCTTCATCATCATCATCAACATCATCATCATCATCACCATCACCATCATCTACTACTCATCAACCATTAGCTACGTTTAAATCGATTTCCATTGAAAATTCTTTGATTATTCTTCATACGAGAGAGAGAATGTGTAAGCGTGTGTGTGTGTGTGTTGTGTGTGTGTATGTGTGTATGTTTGTATGTATATAATATGTGTAACGCATATTGTACATGCATACACGTTGGCACATGCAGTTCGGTGATGTGACGACGCGATGACACGACGACGATATCCTTTATGGATATTCGTCGTTTCGTACGGACGAGTAAACGTGATGTAACCTCTCGACGAGGATCTGCTATGTAAATCGCGTAGGAGCGCGCGCGCGCGCGCATGCTGACATCAGAAAGAAGGGAGAAAGAGAAAGAGAAAGAAAGAAAGAAAAAGAGAGAGAGAAAAAGAAAGAGTTGCGATGAGCATGACACTACTTCTTAGGTTAGCTGAGGAATGACAGAGGGGTTAGGATGCGCGCGCGCCTTCCCAAAGTCGACGTCGTCTAGCGACGGTGAAGCGACGACGACGACGACGACCGACACGACACGACAACGACGACCAACGGACTCGAGTAAATCTCGCACGTGTTGTCTCTATTCCCCCTTCGACTTATCCTCGATCATTTTAAAAGGATCAAGAAAAGAGAATCATGATCGATTTTTTTCTCATGAAACACAATACAAATCTCGATCGATAAATTCGATTCCTTTTAATTTTGTATTTTATTTGATGTTATTATTATTATTATTATTATTATTATTATTTCTGTCAATCTTTCGATCAAATTCGCATATTAAATTACATAAGGATAAATATTTTCATTTTTCCAAGGATTGTCGGAGATATTTGTTTATATTTTTCTATATTGTTTTGTTTTGTTTTATTTTGCTTATATATATCTCGACAAAGATAAATTTAAGTAAAATCTAGTTAAAAATGAAATTATTATCTTCCTATCTCTCCGATGATCTATACGCACACATACAAATCATTTCTCGAACGATTTTCCACGATCGTTTATTTCTAACGATAGTTTTTTATTTTGTTCTCTCTCTCTCTTTTTTTCGGCAGAGTATGGAAATCCAGGTGGCATGGATGCTGGAGGAGCTGACTTTGACTCCGGTGAGTAAATCGTTCTTAAATTAGCAGAAATATACATAAAGGAGTATTTGTTGAAACGTGAGCTCTTCTCTCGAGTTAAAACTAACTTTTCTCGATTAATATATGCATATATTAATACACACGCGCATAGTTTAGTTTTCTATCGATGAAGAGAAAAGAGTTTTTCTTGTAAAATAATAGATTGTCCAATAATTTCGTGCGTTTTTTATCTAATAATAAGTAAAGAAACCGCATATTGACTTAGTGGACAACTTTTATATTCAATTGAAATTAGTATGAATACAAAAAAAACAAAATGTTTTCCTTGTTACTGCTCAATCGTTACGGTATACTTTGAATCTCGTACGCGCGCGCACATACAGATTTTACGTAGGTGTGATAAATATTCCGTTGATTAGTAACATTTTTCAAAATGGTAATTTTTTCTGGTGAAGTTTGTTTTATCGTTTTGGTATTTCGCCAACTCAGAATTCTTCACACTATGAGCTAATACGACATATATGTATATGTATATATATCTCTATGTAGGTGTGTGAGAAATCGTGAAATAATATACGAGCGAGACAAATGGTTTTTTTTTTTTTTTATTATTTTTACATTTTCTCTAAAATATTACATTTAACGATCGTCGAGTTGTTACGAAATTTTTAAAATATATAAAGATCACTGGTTATGAAAGACATTGGAATAGTTTAAAGATAAAAAACTAGGAATTCTTCGATTCGTACGATAAATCGAAGAATCCTTATTATGCAGTCAAACGTGTGGGACGTGTGGTTAGGTTATGTAGAGAAACGACACTGGCATAGAGAGTGAGTGAGTGAGTGAGTGAGTGAGAGGGAAAAAGAGAGATCTGTATTTCGTATCCACATTTTACTATGACCTAAATTACAAATTAGGTAATTTTGAGAGACTAGGCGTATCATTTGATTGCTTTCTATTCTCGTTTACCGTTTCACCACTTCTTGGTGTGTGTATTGTTATACTCACTAATACGAAATTTTGTATTATTAATTTATAAATATCAAATTTAATTTTGGAAGACGTTAAAAGATAAAATTATATACTATTCAACATTACATAGCGATGAGGATGGAAAAGGAAAGGAAAAGGGTAGAAGAGAAGGGTGGAAGGAAAAAGAGAGTTACCCGTATGAAAACGATGGGAGGCTCGCATTGTGAAGGGAGTGGGGGGTATTGTGGGGGGGGGGGTTCTAGTAAAGGCGCATGAACAATGAGCGAGGGAGAAAGAGAGAAGGAAAGAGAGAGAGAGAGTGAGAGAGAGAAAGAAAGAAAGAGAAAGAGAGATAGTAAAGTGGCGATAGGAAAAGGAGAGAAACGGTAAACCATCGGCGTACTCTAGCACAGTCAGCTGTGCGTGACGTCACGCGGTCGCGTCGCGAAGCGCGCGTCGCCATCACCGTCGCCGCAGTCGGCGGCGGTAACGAACAGAGAGAGAGGGAGAGAGAGAGAGAGAGAGAGAAAGAGTGAGCGAGTGGTAGAGCTAGGTAAGAAGAGAGCGGGGGTGGGTGGGGGGAAAGAAGAGCAGATCACGTGGTTCAAAGCGCGAAATCACGTGGCGAGCGTTGGCCGGCAGACGCAGAAGCCGGTACTGGGTTGCGCCTGATTGGTCGGTGCAAACGTGAACATCATGGATGCGCGCATTCCATCGGCATGACGGCGGGCTCCGTGAATGACCGGTTCGTCATTCTCCCGGTTTTATGATTTCTCGTATTTGTTCGTCGATATGTTTAATTTTCATTATTCAAATTGTTATAATAATAATAATAATAATATTAATAACAACAATAACGATAACAATAATATTAGTAACGACAAGAATAACAAGAACGAGGACGACGGGGAAAGGAAAAATCATGTATAGTAGTCTTTCGTAAGAAGAAAAAAGTAGTAGTGATGTGTTAGATCGCGTACGGTGAATATGCCGTTAGTACGATTCCGTCGACCTACCGAGAAGGAGGGACTTGTTGAAATTGTGTTGTTTCTTAGTAAAGTTGTTTTTATCAGCTTAGATTCTGCTAAAAAGTTACTTAGTAGAATTGTAGGAGAAGAAGAGTGGAGAAGCGGTGGTGGTCGACGGTAGCGGTGTATTCGTATCGTTTAGTGAACGTTCCTTCTCGACGATTTGTTAAACGGCAAACGCACTTTTTATCTTTGGATGGTAAAGCCGGACCCGAAGTCTACCGATGCACCGCGTACCAAAGATATCAGTCAAGTCAACGACCAACACCAGCAGACTGACGAGTTATTTTACTGCCAGAACTACTCTTCTCTTTCTTTCCTACTAAAGTTATTGCTGTTATTGTCGTCATCGGCTTTTCTTCTTTTTTTTTTTTTCTTCTTATTCTTATTCGTCGTCGTCGTCGTTGTCATCGTCACTGCCTGTTGAGTCACCCCAAAGTTCCCGGGATTGTATCGCGAGACTGATCGAAGAGAAAACAGAGAAGCACAAAAAGAAAGAAAGAAAGAAAGAGAGAATAAACACGTATGCATGTAAATACGTACGATTTCTCCTTGCGTCGTCGTCGTCGTCGTAGACGTCATCGTCGTCATGATCATTGTGTACGCACGTTTAGTACGCGTTATGTCTTCCTTCGACCGCGTTGTTAAGTGTTATTGTTGTTGTTGTTGTTGTTGTTGTTTCTCGGAATTAAGACTAAATTCAATTTCGACGTTTCATTAACCTGCTCTTTTTTCATTGACTATTCTATTTGCTATAAAGACGTGTTTAAAAACTGTGAGAACAGATCGATCTCTTCTTTCTTTCTTTCTTTCTTTCTTTCTTTCTATTTTTTTTTTTTTTTTCTTTTATACCTTTGTGTGACTTTTGATTTTCTTCGTTCTAAGAAAGAAAAAGAGAGAGAACAATAAAACCCGACGTTATTCGTTTAATTTCATCGTTTGTCGCTATGCCGTGCTTGACGTTATCGAGAGTGAAGTCAAATCTCTTGTGATATGTGGTCGAAGAAAATTTACCGGCGGAAAAGAAGAATACGAGCCACGGGGAGAGATTTTTTATTCTGAAGAATAAGAAGAAGAATAAAAAGGAGGCACTTATAAAAATAGAAAATAAAGGAAAAATAAATCAAGACAACAACAACCACACCAGTTACAATGAGGATGGGAGAAATCGTGGAGATTTCGCAGGGCGAGGTTGGGCGGAATCCGGTGAAGAATACCTGGGGCGACATAATGGACAAGATACAGTACTGGTGCCCCGAAGGTAGCTGACACAAACGACGTCACGTGATATATCGAAATCAGGAGCGTATAACAATGGCGATACGGAGCCACGTACCGGTTTGAGCTTATTTATTTTTATCGCTCATTTCGCTCCTTCTACCGAATTAACTTTTTTTTCTTTGCTTTTTTAAAATTATTATTATTATTATTATTATTATTATTATCACCATTATTATACATTTAATTTGTTGTATTAGAAACAAATTACGTTAAAATATTAATAACGAAACATGCGTGGATTGAAAAAGTTTTCAGTTTAACATTGTAAACCATTTTCTTTACGGTTGAACTGATTTTTATTTAAAAATAAAAGTTCTTTTATTTCTGTTCAAGCTTAAAACTTTTCAATCCATCGTCCGTGTAAATAACTTCAAAAAATACAAATTTTCGTAAATAAACGTTACTTTCGTTGATTTAGATTACGTAGTTTCAAACGCGTATATATAAGAGTAATACAGAAGTAGTTTTTCTTCAAAAAATAACTCGAAAAATTATTTATATTTATATATTGCGAATGATTTGCATTTGTTCATAGAAATAATTTCAATTGTGATGTTCATTATATATTCAATACACAACTCATCACATCGTTTAATTACTGATTTAAATATGACGAAATTATAACCCAAGTTCCAAGTTGTATGTCCAAGTTTTTGGGAACGACTGTTCTATTAGTACTTTTCTAATTGCAACAATTTAAACGCGTTAGGATTTGCTCCACGTATATCTCTATCACAACATCACTTATCTATCTTCTTGTTTTACATAAATACATCGTATCGATGTGTAAATTAATTGTGCAAATTTATTAGAAGAAAAAAACGTAAAAGTGTTGTCGTTAGTTGTCGTCGTAGAACAGGTCGGTGGTGATGGTGGTGGTGGTGGAGGGGAACACTCGCGACCGGTGACAAGTTCTCACTCTCTCGACACAATTTAGTAGACTTTGATCGTGACGTGGTGATTTAATGGGTCAATTTGAAAAAAAACAAAAGGAGGAGAGGATAAAAAAAAGGAAAAAAGAAAAAATTCCTAAGCTAGTAGATAGTCCTCTATAAATGTATTGATTACACGGTTGAAAAAAATGACGACGATGAGGATGAGGTTGAGGTTGAGGATAAAGTTGAGGTGGCTAGTCTGGGTCCTTGTCTTATGTTAGAAAATCAAGGGTGTATGGTGGTTGGGGTGCGTGGGGTAGGTAATATGGAATCGAGGATAGTGGTGGAGGTGGCGGAGGTGGCGGAGGTGAAGTTGCGGGGGCAGACGCGATTGGTATAAGAAAGGAGAAGCGGCATAGGGGAGAGAGGGAGGATTAGGGTAGGGAGGAAGGGAGAGAGAAATATGCAGTTCGCATTGAGGCAGGTCGGTGCAGCGCCGCGAGTCGCGCTCCAGGCGCAGAGATCAATGCACTCGTTCCGATCGTTTTCCTCGTAGTCTACCATACGCGTATTTTCGGTCCACGTCGTGTTGTTTTATATATATATATATATATATGTATATATATACAGACACATATATACATATATATATAGATATAGATATATATATTAATTTGATATTTTGAAAAGAAAAGATAAAACGTCGAGGTGTTGATTCTATTTGTTATAAAAATCAGGAAAAAAAACAAAATTCACCTGACATTTTGAAATATATTTTAACCGATAATTTTCTACGCCGCGATAAAACGAAGCTAGAAAATATGAAAGAGAGAAGACACGAGCTCTTGTAAGAGTCCTTCGAATAGTAATTCAAGAAAATTTGGGGAAATACAAAACAAGGAATTGAATATAAAACATATATCTTCTCTCTCTCTCATATTAAAAAAAGGAAAGAAACAAAGGACACATATACAAACATGTCAATTGGCAAAGTGTTTGATGGAACGGAACGAGATGATGGTAGCTAATTGAAAAGGAACGAACATTTAATTTATAGATGAACGAAAAGGACTATTATCTTGTTGTCGTATCTGAGGATCAATTAGTTTCATGATAATAAATGGTGACTTAGGAGTTGTAGTCAAAAAAGAGAGGTAGGAGGAGGAGCTACGAGATGAAAAAGGAAGAGAAGAGAAGAGAAAATGGTGCTGGTTGGTTATCGTAATAATAGAGAAGAAAGTATGAACAAAAATAATGGATGAAGAAGAAATTTCTCTTGAGTATAATTACTTTAGCAGAATAATGACGGCGGACGGATTCGTAATGGGAAAGCAATGGCGGCGTAGTCATGGTTGAAAATTGAAGATAAATAGTAAGAAAAAAAGAAGAGAAGAAAAATAGAAAGAAAACTCGATGGATTCGATCGTAATTTGCCAACGTAATGTGCGTTCCTCCGAGAATATTCGGTTCAGTCAAAATTTTTGCTCTGTGTCATGCATCGGAGAGAAGAAGATAGTAAAAAGAAAAAATAGTAGTAGTGGTAGTAGTAATAGTAGTAGTAGTAGTAGTAGTAGTAGTAGTAGTAGTAGTAGTAGTAGTAGAAGTAGTAAAAGTAATAGTAATAGTAGTAGTAGAAGGAGGAGTAATAGAAATAGTAACAACGCCAACAACACCAACAATAATAATACTACTACTACTACTAATAATAATAATAGCAACAGTAATAGTACTGGTAAATTGTTAGAGAAGAATAGAAAACGATAACGAAAAGAAAGATATTAAGAGGAAGAATGTTCTGACACATATCGATTGTGTCCGAGGAAGACACACGTCTCTCATGGTTAACGTTTGGTTCCCCCCGATTGATGAAACTGATTGAAAGAGAGAGAAGGGTAGAGAAAGAAAAAAAAAAGAAGAAGAAGAGAATATATATCTCTTAGGAGAGATAATTTATCCTTGGCGAGATGGGAAAGTTTGTATAAAAAGATATCAAGGACGTGTGAGAGAGAGAAAGAGAGAAAATAATAAATAATTAAAATAATTGTTGAAAAGGGAGAAAGAAAGAAAACAAAAGAGAAGAAAAAGAAGAAATAAGGAAGGAGGTGTAAGAAGAAGAAGACAAGGAGGAAGAGAAGGAGGAGGAGGAGAAGAAGAAAGAAAGAAAGAAAAAAATTCGGGAAGGTGTCGCTTAGAATGTACAGGTGTATGGATTACCAAAGCATCGTCAGGATGTTCAAGAGCAGGATCTTTCAAGGCGACCTCAGCCCAGTCCCGATTCCGGGCAGGTTGCAACAATCCAGTACGTAGTGCTTAGAGGGGGAAGTAGAACTAGGGAGGGGGAGAGAGAGAGAGAGAGAGAGAGAGAAACTCTTAAGGTTTTAGATCGATCATAGAAGGCGCATTTCGCGCAGCAGAGAGGATCTCAACTGGGGACGACGGCCACGATCGATCTTCCCAGGACCCTTTTTCCTATGGTCCAGATATTCTAACATTTTCAAATTTTCTCTCACCGTCAATCTTTCTTTTATTAATATACAGATTATCGTTATTCCGTCTATAATAAAATATATCTCAAATTAATATTATATATTTACGCGTGAATTTAGGCTCGATAATCTATTAGTATAGCGTGCAATTATTAAATAGGGGATTATTTCACATTTCTTAGATTAAGAGGAATAATAAAAGGATATTGGATTGTAGCATATATATTTATCTTATTTTCTCTATTTGGGAACGGACCACAATATTAGTTTTTCTCTATATAATTTGATTTTTTCTTAGAATATTTTTTCCTATAAAGAAGAATCAGAACGTATATGTGTTTATAATTCAAGGCAATTGTAGATAGGCTAGGTAAAAAGAAGAAAAATAAATATATAAAGAAAAGGTTCTAGTTCCTTTCGCGTTAGAAACAACGAATCGGAATCTTCTAATTCTGATTTTCTAGAATAAGCAGAGGATAAGAGATTTCCGGTGTATGCTACAAGAGAAATATATCTGCATATGTGGTTATATATATATATATATATATAAAAAGATAGTAATAATAATAAAAAAAGAGAAAAGGCAAAAGGGTGGGGGTATATCTGGTCGGTAGTGGGGTACACCAAAGAGGTCAACAACCTCTCTCTCTGATGCAGCTGTTATTGATCGAAGAGGACTCGCAACATCGTTCCACCGTTACGCCAAAGTTACTACTCTTGTTCCATCCCAAAGAGGATGCTGCCTGCCGCTGCGTTCTCTTCCGTGTGATCTATTCAAAATTCTTTTCTTTTTTTTTTCTTCTTCACAAGCCCCTTTCCGACCTTTTTTTTTTCTATCAAAAACGTTTTCCGACACCCCTTAGCTTTAGGATGATTCGTCGAATCTCAGTTAATATACGAAAAAAAGAGATAAACCTGTCCTAACGTTTCAACGAATGTCCCTAGAGATTTTTTACTACCACCATCCCCACTTCCTCGTCTTACTCCTCTCCCACCCTTTGTCCATTTCTACGGTTTTACTCGCGATCGTTATCTTCTTATTTATCAAGAAAATGGGCACGAATGACGAGTCCGTGTTCGATATGATGGGATTCTTTGAACGTAAGGCAAGTTGCCTTTTATCAGGAAAAATTTTTCTTAAGAAAATCAACGGGTTTTTAGTTTTTTTTCTTTTTCTTGTTTTTTTTTCTTTTTTTGAATATTTTTCTTAGATATATCGATGAATAATATGTGTGGTTTCTTTTAACGCAGGTCAGACACCCCCACCCCATCCCCGCTATCCATTTCTCCTGACCACGTTTTTTCTTTTGTTGGTTTTTTTAGACGTATAATTTTTGTTGTTGTGCGTTCGCTTTAATTTTTACGAACGAGTGACCACGGGTTTCTTTTCCAGGTCAACAAAGTCAGCAAAATGAGCAGGAGCTGGCGACCAAAATGTTGCAAATACAAAGCAAACGATTCTACCTTGACGTGAAGCAAAATAGACGCGGAAGATTTATCAAAGTAGCCGAGGTATATTTATATTCACTTTTGAAAAAAATTTCTATATATGTAAAGTGAGCCTAACATTCTTAGATTCGTAATTTTGCATTAAATAAAAATAGTAATTGTTTTTATAAATAAACATTATCTAGGAACTTTTATCAAGCACAACCTGTCGTAAAGGGCAAGTTGAGAAATCATGAGCCACCTCGTCTATAATTTTTTGAACAAAAAAGAAGAATAAAAGTTTTTTTTATGTCATAGTTCAGAAAACTTTTCAATCCAGCCATGTATTATCGATAACAACATTTCAAAACATTGAAATATTTGATCCGATTAATCGTAGATCGGAGCGGACGGAAGAAGAAGTCAAATATATCTAGCACTCAGCACAGCATTCGAGTTTCGGAACCATCTGTCAACGTTTAGCGACTATTATGCATCGTTAGGTGAGACAAATTAATTGGCATAACGTGTAGTAATTAAAACCCCTTTATTATCCTTCATTTTATTGTCAATTAATCGAATTACAAATAAATAAACGAACAAACAAAAATTCAAAACCGAAAATAAAAATATTAGGTCCACCTAATCCGGAAAATGTGCCGGACGATGGAAAATTGAAATCAGAAATGATGGTCAAGGACAACAGGCGGTATTACCTGGATCTCAAGGAAAATTCTCGTGGTCGTTTCCTGCGGGTGAGTCACACTGTATGTACCGTTCACGGTGTTTACGATTAAACTCTCAATCTTTGCAAATCTTATCGTAAGATACAAAATATTAATGTGTGAACATGTCTTCTTGAATGAATGCAAAGAAGAAACACGAAACAAGTGACGACATTTTTTGTTGGTTTTGAGAAAAAAGAAATGTAAGTTGTAAAAAAACTTAATTTTGTATTAAATACTATAATTGTTATTTAGGTATCACAAACGATAACACGGGGAGGACCTAGGACGCAGATTGCGATACCTGCGCAAGGTATGATCGAGTTTCGTGACGCGTTGACGGATCTTCTGGAAGAATTTGGTACCGATGACGGAGGCTTTAAAGGTGATCTACCTGATGGCCGCTACATGCGTGTTGAGGGGAAGAATTTTTATTTTGATATAGGTCAAAATAATCGTGGTATCTATATGAGAATTTCTGAGGTAAGTTGATCCTCCATAACACCCAACATTAATAGTTTTATCTCTCATTTAAGTAAATTAATGTTAAAAAGAAGTAAGTAATTTTAAATTACCAACTAACTTCTGGCCTAACTATATAATAATCAAAATATTAATCTCTATTCCAAGATCTCTTAGACTAATAAATATTTTTTTCCAATAAGGAAGAAGCCTATGTTGTAGTTTGATCATTTTAAAAACAAAATTAGTTACCAAAAGCAGAAATAAATTAAGAAATTATTAAGAAACTTTAGGACCCATTCTGTATATTTTTGTATTTATTTATTTCTCTATTAAATCTATTAATTGATAAATAAATAATTTTCAGGTCAAAACGAACTTTCGAACAGCGATAACCGTGCCGGAGAAGTCATGGGCGCGTTTCCGTGATATATTTGCGGATTACTGCGAGAAAATGCAAGAAGGTGGAGGAGCAGGGGTTGGCGTTGGTGGTATGAGCGGTGGGAGCGGTGGAAGCGGTGGGAATGTTCTTTCAGAAGGGAAAGGCTCGGTAGTGGCACAGGTACCATCACCATCTTCGACCTCGCAACAGCCTAACCCCAATCCAAATTTAGACTCACCCTTAATCAAGTGAAAAAGGCTTTAATTTAACTCGAACATTGGAATTATAATCGTAACTCGTTTTGTCAAGACATTTATTAAGCGAACTAAAGAAACTTATCAGAGTCTATGCCATCGTCATCGCCATTTTCATCGACATCGGCATCGACATCAACAATAACAACAACAACAACAACTACTACTACTACAACAACAATTACAACACGTTTCATAGTTAATAATTAATCATCATTAATGTCGTTATCGTCGTTATCATCGTTATCGTCATTATCGTCGTTATCATCATCATTACCACCGCCACCGTAAACCGAAAAATCGTCTCATCGTTATTCGCCTTTTAAACAATTCGCGAAAACAATGAGGTTGGTCCTCACATATAAATAAATATATATATATAATATATATATATATACATATTATATATATGTATGTATGTATATGGATATATATATATATATATGTGTGTATATATATATATATATATCTATATATCTATACATACATAATTATAAAAACGAGATTACACAATAAGAAAAACAAACAAAACAAAAAAGATTATTTCAAATGAAGAAAAAACAAAAATTAATATTATCATCAATCAGTGTTGGAGTGTTATATACATGAAAAAATCAGATGTATATTAGGAAGAGTGGTGACCATGTTTTAATCGAATAAATCCAATCCTTTTTCTGCGTGAAAAGTACAACATGAAAATTAAGAATAACAACAAAAACGACAGAGTCCAAGAAAATACTAAAAAATATCAATAAAATAAAAATAAAGGTAACAAACTTGGTTGGTAGGTACGGCGGGGGKTATGAAATGAAATGAATGGAAAGTAAAATGATTTAAAAAAAAAAAAGAAAGAGAGATAATAAAGTGGAATTTAAAAAAAGGAAGAATAAAAAGATGTACGAAAAGGCATAAAAAAAAGGAAAAAATAGTATAAAAAAGAGAAGGAAAGGGAAAGAAAGAAAGAAAGAAATATACAAAACAAATATCATCTCTATGGTTAAAAATAAACGAAACGAGTTACTGTTGCTCGTGCGAGTAAAAAGAAAATTATAAAAATGGAAGATAATGAGGAGGTGGAAAAGGTGAAGGAGAAGAAAAAGAAGAAAAAGATAAGTAAGTAAAATGTACGAAAGAGACAGACGGTGGGAGAAACGAGAGTATAATTATTGCACGATGTCCTCGAATGGGATACGAGCTACTATCGATTAACGTTATGAATACTACCGTTCATTTCCTCATACATACGTGTACTTTCTTTTCATATTTTGCTAACGTTTTTCTTTATTTTTTGTTTTTTTTTTTGTTCTCTTTCTCTCTTTTATTCCTTTATTTTTTTTTCTTTGAAATTTTCTTCAGTGCTTTTAAATAAATTAATTTAAGGCTACGTAAAAAGCCTTGCAAAGCAGGATTAATAAATACAAATAATGAGATTACCAAAATTAAATAAAAAAAATTAACAAAGATAATATTTTATTAATATTTAACGAAATTATGGTTTTATCAAAGACAACATATATAAGAGGAAATGAATCGTAGTGGAAATCACGTTATAATTGAATTTGATCGTTCAGAATTTATAAATAAAAATAGTTGTTATATTAACGATTATATTCGCGGAAGTAAATGGTGAATGGTGTGATCGGTCATAATAATCACGATAGATGATAAGAAAAGAAAAAAAAAAAGAAAGAAAGAAGGAAGAAAATGAAGGGGAAGATCGTCGGTGATATATGAATAGTATATGTAAAAAAAAGAAAAAAAAAGATGTGAAAAAAATATTAGAAAAGAAAGAAGAGAATACCGAGACCACTTGTTTTGCGTCATAGAATATGAAAAAGAAGAAGAAGAAGAAAAAAATAATAATATAGTCGAAAACAACTCTGAGACTGTTTAAATAAAAAAAAGAAAAGGACGAGAAAAATGCTCTTTAAAATCTTATTGCAAACAAATAAAAAGAAAAAAAAAAAAAAAAAAGTAAAATGATCGAATAAACGAAAAATTCGTTTCACCTATCTCACCCCTTCGAAAAAGAAAAAGAAGAAGAAGAATTACAAACAAACATACATATACATTAAAAAAAAAAAAAATGCATTAAAATAAAACAAAAAAATAATAAATGAGAAAATCTTTACCGTCTACATACACACGTGCGAAATATACATACACACACACAATTAAACACGCATCTTCTTGTGCATATTCGTTTATAAACTGAGCGTGTGCGCGCGACTTGTCTCTAATTAAAAAATAATTATGAATTAATAATATATAACACATAGGATGGAAATTTAAAAAATCATAATAATAATGATTGATTAGCCGGATATAAGAATCCTAATTAATATGTGTATATTATATAAAAAAAAAAACAAACAAACAATTTTACGTTATAAATTTGTTCCTTTCACGTCTGTTTTTATTTTTTCTTTCTTTTATTCTTCTTCTTTTACTACTTCTTCTTCTTCTTCTTCTTCATCATCTTCTTCATCGTTGATTTTGTTTCTTATTATTTGCGTGATTTTCTATGTTTACAAAATAAATTAAAAGAAAATAATAATAATACTAATAATTATATAATAATTATTATTATAATAATAGAAAAAAAGAAATCTTTTCTCTTAGTTCTTTACATTCATTTCACATACAAGGAATAAATTAAGGGATAAATTAATTAATAAATTAAATTAAATTAAATTAAATTAAATTAAATGAATAAATAAAGAAAAAAAACAAGAAAATGGCGCGCGATGCAAATGTTATACGTAAAGCGTGTGCGTTTGTTATTAATATGCGCTTTTATGAGAGAAAATCAGTAAGAAGAAGAAGAAGAAGATAGCGAAAAAGAAGGAGAAAAAGATGAAAATGAAGACTAAAGATAAAGAAAAGGAGAATTTTGGAAGCACAAGAAAGAAGAAGAAGGGCAACTTTACATCACGCTTACATCACATCAATATGCCGGACATAAATAAATAATGTAAACATAGGATGTACAACACATAAGTAAACACAAAATTCGACGTAACCCTATGAAAGAGATGATAAATACGAAATCTAATAAAATATTTGCATACCACATAAAAACCATGTAACCAGAAACGAACACACACACACACACACACACGTGAAATCAGTTAAGATTAGAATTGAGAAGAAATATCGGGAACAAAAAAAAAAGGAAAGAAAGAGAAAACGTTCCCGAAGTATTCGTGAAATGATTAACAATATACATATGTATGTGTCCTGCTGTATGTATGTGTGCGTATTTGTGTATGTAACGTGATAATAAAAAAAAAAAAGAGAGAAAGATAGGATGACTGACTGAGTGAATGAATGAATGAATGAATGAATGAAAACTATGAAAAGAATGTGTTATGTGTGTAAAGGAAAAAGTGAGAATGTGTGATCGTATGTAGTTACGTCTCGTTTAGTTAACGAGGTTCTAAACAAAAAAACATAAAATAAAAATAAAATAAAATGAAATAAAATAGAAATAAAAAATAAAAACACAAAATGGTATATTAGGAGGTATGTATTATACGAATGCATATTAGGTATTTATATAGAATCTATATAACTGTATAATTGTCTAACGAAATGCCAATGTCCCGTGGACCCAAACAACTGTAATCATTCAGATAACATGCGTATTGGAGAAAAAAAAACAAAATCTATCGAGTGGAAATAATGATCTCCTTGTTGCTGACTTGCAATAGTTTGGGTCCTTTTTCTTTTCTATACGGGATTAGGTAGAACGATGATAGTGAATATATAATACGAATGGCTAGGAAATGCATTAAACGGAAACATATATTTATCTATGTATACGTATATGTGTACGTATGTAATTAGACATATATGGATATATGTATACGTCACATACACGTATACATATTTATATATATATAGAAATAAATGTGAATGACCTGGTGCCAGAATGTGAAAATAACTTGAAAAGAAGTAGACAGAAACAGAGAATGAAGAACATTGAGATTAAAATAAAGAGTTTTCTCTAATTAATAAGAAAACCTTTAAAATACGCTTTGATTATGCTAATATCAAGAAGAATGAATTAGAACGAGAAAGAAAGATAGAGAATGATCGATCATTTCATTCACATCTCGTGATAGAACTCGAATCGCAAAACACCAAAAAAAATGATGAAAAGAAACAGAGAAAAGAATAAATAAAATGAAAATAAAAATAAATAAATTTAAATAAATAAATAAATAAATAAATAAATAAATAAAGATAAAAAAGTAAAAAATAATAAAACCTTTATCTTTCGCACTGGTGCGAAAGAAAAAAAATGGCGGATAAAATGCGACAGAAGCGCGATTAACAAAAAAAGAAAAAAAAAAAAGAACGGGCGTGTGTATTTGATGAAAATTTTGCGACAAAAAAAAAAATATACTGCGCCATATTATATCATAAAGAACTATTTATTATTATTATTATTATATTATTATTATTATTATTATAATATTATTATTATATATTATTATAACAATTATATATATTATAGTTATTATTATTATTAAAGAGAGAAAGAGACACGCCCCATAAAAATATCGTGTTTAATTATCAACGCATGTTATCGACAAAATGAAGAACAAAAATAATGATTGGGAAGTGAAAGAAAGAAAGAAAGAAAGAAAGAGAGAAGAGGAGAAAGAAAGAAAGAAAAACAAAACAAAAAGGACAGAAGAAATTAATGCAAAGTTTGATTTAATTTTGTTGCAACAAGGATTAAAACGAAAATAATATTCTATCCGTCTTTGAGATATTTATATTTGAATATATAAAATGGCGTTTCTTTTTCTTTTCTGCATTTCTTCATTCTATAAAATCAACTATTTCGGCTGGTCTGAATTTTTACTTAGCACATAGGATCTTGACGATATTTACAAAAGAAAAAAAAAAGAAAAAAAAGTAAATAAAAGTAAAATAAAATAATTAAAACGAGAAAAATATGAATCACGAATAGAGAAAAGAGAGATTAATGATGAAAGAAAAGATAAGTAAAAAAAAAAAAAAGTGATAAAATTTGGAACGTGTATGGCGCTAAGAAAGAAAAAAAATGGATAAAGAAAAAGAAAAGGGGTAAATAAAAATGACGGCAACAATAACAACGACGATTAAGAAAATGAAAAAACTAATAAGTAAAAAAAGAAAAATCTTAGAGAATGTAAGGAACGTCGATAAGAAAAAGTTCCGATCCTCTCTTCGATATTAAATTTATTTCTATTTTTATCTTATTTCAGTTTATTTTTTTGTTAATTATTTTTATTCATATAATTTATATTAATTGTTTATAAATAAGAATATTAAATATATTTCTGATGATCGCATCTAAATCTCAACGTTTTATAAATTTTCAAAATAATCTAATATTTCTTTTAATTTAGTTATTTTAATTTCTTTTTGTTTCTATTTTTTATGTATAAAATGATTTATAATAGTAAGGAAAAGAAGAAGAGGATTGTCGAACTAAAACCGATTAAAAGGCACAAGAAGAGCATGATATTAGTGTGTCCGTGTAAAAATAATAAGGAAAAGTGTTCCAATCGGGGAAACGATTGCATAATAATGAAAAAAACATATATATAAAAAAATAGAGAGAAAAGGAAGAAGAAAGATATGAACAAGAAGATCAAGAAATAATCGTTTCACCGATGGGACAAACGGTATGACATATTGTGATCTATTACAAGTTACAAATTACAAAGCATCACAAAGTAGTAGATAATTAAGGAAATATAAATAAGTGACGCACGTAAACACTATGGTGACTACTAAAAAAACAGACACAAATACATATACAAATACAAACAAAAAATTAATAAAAAAAAAAAGAAAATTTATAAACGCAAACACAATTGAAATCGTTTTATGCGAAATGCATAAAGAGCAAACAAATTAAAATGAAAATGAGGAACACGTTATTAAAAAAAAAAAAAAATAAAAAATAAATAATAATAATAATAATTGAGGACGACTACGAACGTACCTAACTATTAAAAAAAAAAAAAATTAATAATATTAATAATAATAATAATAATAACTAATAAAGAATGAAACAGAGGAAGACAAACCTGAAAGAACAGAAATGAAAAACAAATGAATTAATTAACTTTACATATAATATACTTGAATTATAATACACTAACACACGCATACATTTACACGCGACAGATTAAAAAAACATTTAAATATTTAACACACGTAAATACATAAAAAAGAAAACACACACAGGAGAAAAGAAACATACATAAATATATAAGAGGCAAGCAAATACACGTTAAATAAGCGAGAATAAGAAGATTTATTTGCCATTCTTGCGATCTATCGATCATTGTTTAATGATCATCATCATTATTGATTACTATTACTCAATTATAATGATTCTAATTTTTCTATAACAAATAGTAGAAAAAAGAATATATGTTTATTATACATTATTGTAGAAAAATATTTTAATTAATCGAAATACTTTCAATCGACGATGAACGTTCGTTTGAAGTTTCCAATATTAATCTTTTGATTTTATTTCATTCTAAACATAAAGAACAATGATTTAGGATAAATACATCCTGAATTATTACCAGTGACTAAATTGTGGTCAGAGTAAAAAAATTAATATATTGCAAAATTCACATGTAATTAAATTAATTATTAAATGTGTGAATTATGCAATAAATTAATTTTTCTTTTAGTAAAATACATTGAAAAACATATTGAATAAAAAAAAGAAAACTTGTGATATTGTGATAAATTTGTGATACCATATATAGATATTTATATATTTAAAGTTAAATATGTTTTATTAGATTCGATAGAAATTTATCGATCATTTTATAAATTGAATTTCATATTTAATAATTGACTTAATGTGACTGGTGATGAGATACAATGATCGAGTCGCAAAACGAATGACAAATATGTGCTATATCTGCGAATTAACGTTAAAAACAAAAGAAAAGGAAGAGAGAGAGAAAGAGCGAGAGAGAGAGAGGAGGAAGAAAATCAAGAAAAGAAAGATAGGAGGATAAAAACAATGGGAAGAAAGAAAAGAGATAGAGACAAGAGAACACAGGATTTCAAAAAGTTGGGAAAGGAAGATAAGATATGAGGAAAAATGAAAAGAAATGAAAAGAATAACTCACATACTCCTGCCACGCAGCGAGTCCTTAGACAGCTTTAAGATAATAATAATAATTATTAAATGATATAAATATATTAATTAAAATTAATTACTTAATTAAAAAAAAATAATAGTGATAAAACTTTCTATATGTTGAATTGTGTCTAGTGAAAGAAGTAAAAACTATTGAGATAAAAAAAAAAATAAAAAAAATAAATAAATATAACGACAAAAAAAACCACTAAGAAAAAAAATACGGTAAAGAGAGAGACAGTGGGGGAGAGAGAGAGAGAGAGAGTGGAGGAGAAGAAGGACGACGGTGAAGGTGAAAAGAGGAAAGGGGGAAAAAAATTAATATAAATAAAATAAACTAAATAATTAATTAATTAATCGATTATTTGATTGATTGATTTATTGATTGATTGATTACTTAATTAATTATTTAATAAAAAAAGGTAATATGCAAGGGGAAAAATTAGAAACAGAGAGAAAGACAGATAACACAAATGGAAATATTATTGAAACTATTCGCATAACAGGCAAGATTGGGACGACACAGTTTATATATGACCATTAGTTATCTCTATCGAAAACTGTTCTTTTTATTCACATAAATAAGTAGAGGACGAGAGGTCAAAAGATCCAAGATGAAAATAAGAATAAGAAGGAAAAAATTAATATGATGATGATGATGAAGAAGAAGAAGAAGAAGAAGAAGAAGAAGTTGACTGTTAGAATATAGCTTGGATGTTTCGTTTGCTGTTTTACAGGCGTTTGTGCAGTTGGTGGTAATCGGCGATTCTTGGTTTAGATATTATATATATATATAAATAAATAAAATATATACATAGTATCATGTGAAGAAAGAAGAAAAAAAAAGAAAGAAAAAAAAGAAAGAAAGAAATGGTGGTTTGCCGATAAGTCCCACACACAACAAACACACACATACACATACACACATCTACGTTTATATATAATATTTAGTGAGTTCTCTAAATTCTCACTATTGTTATTATATCATTATTACTGCTATTATTACGTAGGGTTTTCATACCTACATTATGGCCAACATTAACAACAACACAAACAAATGATTCTAATTAAAATGATAAATATGTACACAAAACATACATATATACATACATAAATGCCCACACGAGCAAAACAATTAATTCACGTTAATAATTATCATCATCGATTTGGCTTTGTAATAAAAGTATGCAGAGAGATAATAATAAAAGATTTGATACCATACACACTTTGCATGGTGTTAGAAAAATATTATAAACTCAATACGAATGAGAGAGAGAGAGAGAGAGAGAGAAAGAGGGAAAGAGAGAAAGAAAGAGAGAGAGAAAGAGAGAGAGAGAATACAAGTATGTGTGAGTGTTTGTATGTATGTGCAACAACAGTTTGATCGTCGAATGTAATAACGTACACGTGTGTATGCGAGAAAATGTGTGTGTGCGCGAGTGAGAAAGGAAGAAAAAAAAAAGGAAAAAAAAAAAAAAAAGAAAAAAATTAACAAATAATTCAAAAACACTTGTACAGAACTTTCCCCCGTGTTTTACGTGAAAAATTGCGGCTCGCACTAATATTATAATATGTCATGCCATAAGTATGAAAATTCTACCGTTAATACGTTTATTAATTAACTCTTATTATTATTATTATCATAACGTCATCGTCATTATTATTATTATTATCATCATGATCCATGATTGATCATTGTCATCTTCGTTGTTGTGGTAATTTTCATTACAATATTCCTCCATCTCCTCCTCATCCTCCTCCTCCTTCTACCCACAATTTATAATGGCGAACATAATCCTTCGTTCTTTTTCTCTTTTCAATTATCTTTTATTGTTTTTTTATTTTAACAATTATGCGAATTCCTATCGTCATTATTATTATTATTATTATTATTATTAATATAGTTATTAATATCATCATTATTATTATATTAGTTATTATTATTATTATTATTATTATTATTCTTATGATTCATATTATTATTATNATTATTATTGGTTATTATTATTATTATTATTATTATTATTATTATTATTATTATTATTATCACTGCTGCTCTGCTACGATTATATTATCATTATACTTATTATTAAGATTATTCTTATTATGATTAATTAGTACCATCATTACCAATGCACACAAACCATCGATTTAATTACTTCCGCTCGTTCTACTCACCAACAAAATGCGGACCTAAAGTTGTCCAATTTTATCTTTTTTTTTTTTTCCTACAAATATTTAATTATTTCTAAGTTTCTTGTTTCATCAAATCCCAGACCTTTGTTTATTAACCCTTAATGGTTCAAAAGTAATTACACTAATGATATGTAATTATACGAATATTTTGATAATTCATGAATAATTTGTTAAAATTTAAACAATATTTCCCCATGTCTTTTGTTTACATATTATTATAAATATTAAAAAAGAAAAGGAATAAAAAAATAGGTGGTGTGTACCGTTAAGGGTTAATTTTATCTTTCAGTTCACTTCTATCGTATCGATCTATTATTTTGTTGTTTCCTGTTTCATATGAGAATCTTTCGTTATTTCGATTAAATGGAGAAATATCTGTTGAGAAAAAAAAAAAATAGAAACAAATTTTTTCGAGAGTTAAAGAAAGATGAAAAATAAGAGTAAACGTGTGTAAACGAAAAAAAAGAACAAAACAGAAAAAGAAAAAAAATGTATGCACACCCACGTTCTCGTTCTTTTTATCCGCGTGCGTGCGTGCGTGCGTGCATGCGTGTATGTGTTCGTACATGCGAGTGTATAATACTTATTATAATATCACGGATTTGTGGGATATGAAGTAATCCAAATAAAAATAAAATTGAAAATAAAATGAAAAGAAAAGAAAATGGAGCACCAAAGATTAAAAAAAAAAGAAGGATTCAAAGATTTAATATCATTGAAGGATTATAAAACAAAGCTTTCGAGAACGAATTATTTCAAAATTTACAAAAACAATTTAGGCATTTTTGGTTTATTTAAAAAAAAAAAAATGGCGAGAAATTCCATATATTATTCGATTGTTTTAATTTAGGAATTTAAAAAAAGGTTTATTTTTTATTAAAAGATATTTGATAGGGCAAGTTCATAATGGGGCATGCGCAGAACTGATATCTTTGAATCGCATGACTGAAAAATCGCCATATTCGTGGATTATAATTTTAAATAGAATTTCAAGCGCACGGTGATCAAATTTCTCTCGAAGTCATTTCTATCGTCGTTGGAACGACCACCAGTCGTTTTAAAACTGGCATTCCTACCCTAAAACGTCGTATATACTTCTCTGGGCTCAGGATTCTATTATTATTTGGCAGCGACGTAGTCAAATTTTGAAATTTTAAACATACGGATCTGTCTATTTTTATTTTTAGGCCTTTTTTTATCTCGTTTTAATCTATTAACGAGAAACACACGATATTTCGGATTATTGCGTTCATAATTTCAATATTATTTTATCTACTGTATTTTGAGTTTTATTAATTTTTCATATTAATTATTTTTTTTAATTATGAAAGGAAGAACCACAAAAAATCAATGGAAAAGCAAACGAAAAAAAATAATTCGTACGTCTTCGAGAATCCTTTTGATTGCAAATTTCTGTCTCCGTTTAAAAAAATATAAGATAGTTAATAATAAAAATGATAATAATAATAAATAAATAAGTAATATAATATAATAATAACGATAATAATAAATAAATAAGTAATATCAATATAATAATAATAATGATAATATAATATTAATAATAAAAATAATTAAATCATACGTATGAAAATAATTTGTATATGCGCGCACGTGCACATACATGCATTTTGAATTTTGTCTAATCACGGAAAAGAAAAGAAGAGAAACACTAATTAGTATGCACACGTACACACACACACGCGCACGCGCGCGTATTTGTATATGTGACGGGATCATCTATCGCGTGTCTGTCTTCTTATTAGATTTCATTTGTATCTTCGAGCAAAAAGAAAGAGAAAAAGCAAAGGGATGATAACTTAATTTTTTATTATTATAATTTCATATAGGGGTGATATGTGAAAATTTTCACTTAATATCAGTCGTCAATCTCTCGATGGTGCTTTTTTTTTTATATTATACAAAAAATTCAATTTTGACGATATATACCTCGATCTGTAAAAAAAACTCTCACGAAGAACCTCCTTTACTCATATTTCGGCTTCGACAGGTGTCCCAGTTGAAGAAACCTAACAACAACAACAAAAGCAAAATCGAGAAACGTCAAAGTGATCAACGGCAGCGTAATGAAAGCTTGAAAAGACGAAAATCCTTACCCCAACACGGAGAAACATCATCCACCGTTAATCTTATCAAATCCATATCAGTTTCCGTTTCCCAGTTACCACCAACAACAACAACAATAACCGCAATTCCTACATTAACGGTCCCATCCGTCATCGATTCATCATCTCCCAATGTAATAACTACGTCATTAATATCCACTACAATTGTTGGACAAAAAAGTAACGTAACCGATGGAAATGTTTCTAATAATTCGGCTAACAATAAGTCCTCTTGCGATATGCAAGGTTTATTGCAGTTCGAACCTATCGAAATTTAAATTCTTCGCGCGTTAGTAGATTATCGAAGTTCGTTTGTTCTCTTTCCGCATATAGCGCTAGCATCGGGTACTATATTTCCGCGCATGCGCATTATCATATTTCACTAATTGTGCGCGCGTAATTAGTTTCTACGTTTGAGCTGACTTTATTCTATCATTTAAATTTACTTAAATTTTTTGCGGATGCTTTTAAAAAAAAAAATCATTCCATTGTTTTCGATGATACAAAGATTTCTCGTTCATTAATTAATTAATTACAAAAATTTAGATCTTCTCTTGGAGATCTTAAGAAAAATAAAAAAAAAAAAAAGTCAAGTTGAACACCGTTCGAGTTCATATTTTTTATAAGTTTATTTTAATTCATGATGCTTCATGATATTCATATGTTTATCATACGTTTATTTTCTTCGTTCACTTTTTATGATATAAAGCTTCTTACATAGATTCTAATCGGTTTCTTTAGATGTATTACTCTTTATTGTTCGAAAAAATCGATGTACGAATACAAACAAAATATAATTTGGTACTTTTGTGACAAATTGAATACCAACGAGTGAAAAATAAAAATTTTAAGAGCTGTTCTTTATCATCTACGACTCTTGATTGTTTTATTTTTAATTAATTTTAAGAGAATAAAAACTCCACAAATCTTTGACATCTTCATTTTACATGAGACCTCAGTGTCAAATTTTATGTCAACCTTTCTAATCAGAAGACTGATGACAACATATAAATTCGGCGTGGAAGAATATATAGTACGTATGTATATATGATATATTTTAAATTTATGAGACATAATATTCCTTTTTTTATATTCTAAAGTAGGGCTTCTCAAAAAAATAAACCCTGATAATCTCATATGGGATCACAGAAACTTTAACAAATATAAAAAATTCCTGAACACGTAATGACCGAAAAATAATTTAAATAGTATGTCTATGAGTTTATAGTAGTGAAATAGAACAAATTCGAGAAGCCCTGTTCTAAATTATATATATATAAATAAATTAATATTTATATTATCTTTTTTTTTCGCGTATAAATATTTTTGAGTTTTGTTAGAATTGTCGGAAAAACTTTTGAAACCGAGATATTGGTCGAAATAAAATTATATTCTATGAGATTGATAGATAAAATAATATATTTAAAAAATATTTCAGTCTATATACACATATATTATTATAATCGTTAATTATTTATGCAAATAAATTGATTAGTTAGATAATTTGAGATCAACGGAAGCCATTCGGGAAAGTGCGAGAGTAAAATCAAAATATCGTCTTTATTAGATTCATAAAATTCTGTTGTTTTTTTCAATATATAAGCTTTCGAATTAGACGTATGATAATGGGGTTCTATTCTTAATAAAATGATACACGAATGCAAATACTTGGGATAAAGATCTAATATATCTTTGTCCTTATTTTGACAATGAGCGAGGATATGCTTCAATGTCGCTTGTATAAATGTTAAAACTGTAGGTGCGTATTCTAAATGTACAAACAATTCTTTCAAAAAACTGCATATTAATTGAAATATGAATGGTGATAAAGCTGCGAATTCGAGTAATTCGTTTATCGAATTTTTAATCTCTTGGCAATCTTTATCAGCTTCTGTATTAATATTTAAACAAGTGGACGTAAAATTTTCAATTAACACTTCTTCTATTAGTTTATATCTCTGTGAATAATATATTCTTTCTTTCGTGAATAAACTAAGTCCAAGTTGTGCGCTCTGTTGTAAAGCATAACATAATAATTTTTCACTTTCGTTAGTAGATTCCAAGTAAGAAAGTTTAGCAATTATCTTTTCTATATAATACACAAAACGAGTATTATATTTAGCAAGACACATTAATGCTCCTGTTAATGATGTCAATGTGTAAATAGATATGCATTCGTCTAAAACATCCGGTAGATATTTTTCCATTAAATTTTCAACAAATTTTGACGTAGTTTCTCCGTCTCGAAATATGTGCAGAGATTGAAATCTCTCAGTTATGCGTAATAATTCGCGCAATGTATCCTGCAATTTAGATAATTATACTTCATTTATATAGATGTTTTTTATATACATTATTAATAACGAGAAAAAACTAACTTACAATAACGTGAAGACGAACAGAATATCTTTGATAAGCTTCTTTGGATACTTTGTAGCACAAAAGATTAGAAAATGATGTAGATAAGGCACGTAAGACAATGTCGGATCTTGGTACAAATGCATCTATACTGAGAAAATCTTTATATTCTTCCGTGTTTTCAATACTCTTCTCTGCATCCTCACAGCTATGCAATATCGTTCTTAAAATTCTTACATCCATTATTGTTTTCGATATCTGAAAACTATAGCATTTATACTAATAACGATATTATAGTATTGTCTATTTTATAAAAGGAACTCTTAAATATGAATAATAAATTAATGTTAATTATTCGTACGCACCGAAAATATATACACAATTAATACTAAATAATTATGTGTAAGATAATTAATATATACATATATATAAATTATTATTATTATTTTTTATTCACAAAATTTCATTTACATCCTTTAAACTCGTGTAGTTTCATAACTTTTCATTTGATTCAAATGCGACTCTTTAACATAGCCTGTAAACGTAATTCTGTCAATCAGTATTACCAACATTACAGATAAAATACCCAATAACATGGTATAAATAGTATTTTATAGAAATATACATTTATCATTTTAAAACAATATCTTTCTAATAACTTTGCAATAATATTATATAGGAAACAGTCATTCAACTTGAATTCCTTCTTGAAACTGTAATGGTTTAGAATGTTTCAATTCACGTTCAATTTGATCAGCTCGTTGTTGAAACAGTTTGGCTAAATCTGCATCCTTTTTAACACCATCCCCTCTTAAATACATTTGTGATACATTTGCGCAAGCATATGGATTTCCAAGTTCACAGCACTTAAGCGACAATTTATAAGCCTCTTTAATATTAGGTTTTACATAATCCTTTATTCCCTTTAAATAAAGTCCTGAGAGAAAGTAACATGCTTTCTCTGAATTGAGTTCGTAGCATGCCTTCCGTAGCCTACATATTCCTTTATTAATTTGTTCAGAACGATTATCATCAAACTCTTCGGTTATAGCAAGGATACCGGAATGAAGACAACCACCGTCATTATTTAAATCGCAAGCTTTTACCATGTATTTGTATGCTTCATTGACATCTCTTTTATAACCTCTACCTACAAAAAGAAAAAAACAATAAAATATAAAGCCCCCCCCCCTTAAACTCTTTAAAAAAAAATATTTCATATTTATTTTCATAACATTATCTCACAAGTACGAAAAGTGTTTCGTGTAATCATATTTATCTTAATTACTAACCTGACCACCAGTGGGCGATATTAGGTATTTAACGCGACGACGGTACAATACTAGTACCGTCAAAACTATATTCTTTGATAATTTCGTCAATCGTCATCGCTTATTCTGAATTAAAAACCTACTATCGCCCAATGGTGGACAGGTTAGTAATTAAGATGAATATGGTTACACGAAAAGTGGACTTGTGAGCCTCTATGTACTTCTCTTTGACATTACAAAAAAATTCAAAGACAGTTACCGACCGAGAAACCTAAACTAGAATGCTGCCATCTAATCGTTGACGTAATTTGACTTCTTACCGATAATAAGATATTCTCCGTATTTGGCACAACTTCTTGGATAATTACGTTCGTCACAATTTGCTTTATAAAGTTCTCCTGCCTTTTTAAAATCTTTTTTTATGGCTTCGTTGAAGTCACCCAAGAGATGACAAACTAAAAATATGAAAATTGTTATTGGTAGTCATTCGTTGGTACAGGTTAAGTTCATCGAAAATGATATTTTTTCGCACCTTCTGGATTTTTTTCACTATAACAACCAAATTTATATTCGATGTGAAGATTTTTCAGATATTCCTTAACCTCTTCTGGCTTTTTTAAATTATATGACAAAGACATTGTTATCTTTTTTCATACACAAAATGAGTAAATTGTACGAAGAGATAATTGAACACCGTACAGAATCACATCATATATAATCACGTGTGAGAGTAAGAGAGAAAGATGATAGGAGTGGGAGTTAGAATGCATGACCAATCATATGATCGGATTGTTAGAACGCGCGTTTCTTTGGTATTTTTGAACGTGCGCCATGCGCATAAGCAAAAATGACGATGCGAGAGGTGTCGCGTAAGTCGTGAAATTCGACAGTTCCGCTTTTCACGTCGTTTCGCGTATACATTCTTTCTGTATATCATTATTTTCTCCCCTACTTATTGTTAAAAAAATAAATAAAAGTGTTTTAGTTATTTTTAATATATTTTAATTTTGAATTTTTTTATGCGTTATAATCATCGCATGCTGGAAATAAAATATCGTCTTTTTCCAGGTAAGTACATTTTAAATAAATGTGATATTTTAATAGAAAATAAATCAAATTGTTATAATACGATAATTATACGAATGATAACAATATGAATGATGTTAATAATAAAAATATTAAAATCATAGTTGAGATATAATTTGAATTTGTTATTATCGTATTATGAAATTTGATTTTATTTCATTTGATTTTAAAAAATTGATCTTATTATTTATTTTTATTTTTATTTTCTTTCGTATTAAAGCGTAATACAACCGTGCAGTTTTATTATGGTCTTGATATAGACCTTAAAACTATAGTTAGGGGTTAGACATTGGTTTAGTAGGTCGTTTAGTAGGTAGTTTAGGATATACTCGGTCAGTCGGTTACGATGTTATCTGCTCTGAAATCTTTATTTTCTCTTTTTTCTTTTACTCTCATGCTAAAGTGAACAATATTTTTATTTAAAAAAAAAAAGAAAAGAAGGTAAAAAATTTGTTTCAAAAACAACAAGAACTTGTCAAATAACTCAATGCTTATGACATTAAATTGCCTGTAAAGTTCTTAATGATTTCAACAAAAATGTGTTAACGCATGTCAAAAATATTCATCGAATTATAATTTATATTAAATTAATATTATTAAACTCTGTGAGTAATTATAATATTAATTTATAGTAATACGATTATTGTTCTAACATTAACTTGTCATATATAACGATATCTGCTTTATATATTTGACTAACAAGTAGTCTTGACCTTGAGAATAACATATGTATCTATATATCACGTTCGTCATACTATGTGTACATAAGTATACTTAATATTCAATCGTAAAACATGAAGATACATATGTAGATAGAGACACTTTATTATAGATTTTATTGTTGCGTCTAACTATTCAAATATACCAACTTATCGCTTATTATATCTTAACTTTCACGATCTTATCATAAACGTATTAAATGATTCATCGGTTTACTATTTTGCATCAATCAATCCATTCATAAATTATTCAAAAGTATATATAATTAATTATACGAACAAATTAATTGTGTACTTAAATTTAATAGAAACATACATTGATCTATATAAATAAAAAAGATATATATATATATATATCATAAATTTTATTATAGTAATGCAAGATAGATTTAACGACTTATTGTTAAACGATTGTAAAAAAAAAAGGAACATACGTTTTTAATTATTTTATATAAAAAATAATATTTTATTAATAAACATTTATAAAGGAAATCATCTTACTGACCTCGTACAAGTATCTACAAAGTTTATCGCATACTCGATATCATTTTTTTTACTCTTCTTCTTAGAAAAAGATTTGTTTTTTACAACGAATTAAATATATTTATTTTTAATATATTTTTTTTCAAAACTTTTTGTAAATAAAAAAAAAAGATAAAAAAAGAATTGTAGAATTTGTTGTCATATTCGTAATTTCTCTTTTTTTTTTAAAGAGAACTCGTAATATAAAAAAGAGAGAGTAACAAGGAAGAACATATTAAATTATTAATACACATATAAAAATAATATAAACAATATAAATTAGTATAATTGTTTAAATAGATGAGCGAGTCGGTAAAAGTAGCCGTAAGATGTCGGCCTATGTCCAATCGGGAGCAACAACAAGGATGCAGGGTACGTCACGATAATCAACGATGAACAACCACAATAAAAAAAAAAAAAAAAGAAAAAGAAAAGAAAAAGAAAAATAAACAAAAAAGATATACCGGGCAGTAGAGCAGTAGAACATTGATTAAAAACATCCCGTTTGATTGATGCACTTTTTCCACTTAAATTCAACGCACTAATACATATTATAAAATAGATAGATATATAGCACATAAAATGTGTGACACAGCACGCATGCATATTTCTTTAATTTTGTTTATCCTTTTTGTATGTTTCTCAAACCTTCATCGTTATATCGAACGCATTGTAACTTAGCGACCGTACCAACAAAACAAGGGACGTTTGCTCATTCCTCTACATGCCGTTCTTTTATATTTATACGTACCTTTTTTTGTTGTTTTTGCTCATAAAAAATCTTCACAATAATAAAAAAAAAGAAAAATGTGCAACCATTTTGTATCATTTGTGTTATTGTCCAATAATCTCGTTTATTTTTTATAAGCAAAATTTTATACGTTGGAATATATAAAAAAAAAAAGGATGTTTCCTATCTTTCGTTGTATCTCTATGTTTTGTGTGTATGCATTTATATACATTATATGTTTGTATGTAGACATTTTCTAGTCATCGCGTGCATAGTAGCGTTGCAAAAGTAGCGCGAAAACTATCTCGCTTGAAATATCGATTCGACATACACTTTGTTCTATCGATAAGCATGCATATGATATGCAATAAAAAATATCTGTGTATGTATATATATATATATATAAGCACGTAGTTGTGTAGTTTCAAAGAAATTTTTATGTGTATTATGTGATATACATATTTTAATATTATTATCTATAATGAACATTTATTATCATTTGATTTTATTATAAATTGTTTACTACTATTGTTTTTAAACAAACTTATATATATATATTATAATATACTTATTTTAAAATATGTATATAATGAGTATCTATACGAGTATGCGTGTGTATGTGTGTGTTTGTACTAGGAAGATGAATTGTTTACTACAGCCATTTGATTTTTCTATACATAGATAGAATCGTTAATCGAATAGAGTCAATCGATTTAGTTCTTCCTCATAAGTGCATAAATACGGATCGATAGATATGCATCTTTCAAGTGACATGCTTGAACCTTGACCTATATTTTAAATTCTTCTTGATAAGTTATAACATTAAGTTTATGCGATGCATTCGACGAATACCGTGACGTTGGTCGACAAATTTGTAAAGATAACTAATCGATTATTTTTATATTGCATTCATTGTGTTATATTTGTTTTTATGCATTTTTTATTTATATATATTATATATTAAAAAAGAATATATATATATATAATTTGTGTTTGGATAATATAGAAAAGAAAAAAAAGAATATATAAAAATATATATAAAATACAGAGAAATGTTTTTGAAA
>NW_014569687.1:312078-331404 GCF_001313835.1 Polistes canadensis | reverse complement strand
TAGATAAAAATAGAAGATTTTTCACATGTCATGTCTATGTTTATATATTATTTTCATATACGAGAGAGATTTGATTTTTATTATATAATATAATTGTTAATTTTTAAAAAGAGATATATTTTACATGAAGTAGAAAACTAGAAGACCGACTATCGGTTTTTAATCTATCTAAAAATGATTAAGAATTGAATTCATATGTTCCACATTATATATCACATATATTATTTTGCAAAAATTGATCTATTCAAAATTTAATACAATTGCTTTTTCCATTCTATAATTTTATTTAAAAAAAAAAAAAATATATATATATATGAATATTACTATCATTAACAAAATATTAAGAACTATCTAAAAATGATTAAGAATTGTATTCATGTCGCGTAATTGAATATGTTAAACGTTAATTAATAAAAGGAATAAAAATAATCAATTCGTAGAACGTGGTGACGATCGACAGGTTGACCAAATGTTGTACGCTGGAGAATCCATCATCGAATGGTTTGACAGGAGGAAAAGTGTATCAATTCGATGCAACATTTGGTGCCGAGGCAAGCACGGAATTAGTATACGAAGATGTTGGATCGGTCATCGTGGAAGCTGTACTCCATGGTTACAATGGTACAGTCTTTGCTTATGGGCAAACAGGTTGTGGAAAGTCTTATACGATGCGGGGATTCATCGAACGTACATTGGAACATCTTTTCGAAGCAACTTCGACATCTAGCACAGAGACACGTTATTTAGCAATACTGAGTTATCTCGAGATATATAACGAACGTTTGCGAGATTTATTGAAGGAAGGTACGGGAGAGACGTTGTTGATGTTGAAGGAAGATTCTTCCAAAGGAATTTACGTGGCTGGTGGTTTACGCGAGGTCACGGTCAAGGACGCTGCGGAATGCGCACGTTTGATAGAACAAGGTGATCGAAAAAGAGCAGCAGCAGCCACAAAAATGAATGCAGCAAGCTCGAGGAGTCATGCTGTTTTAACGCTGGCACTCGAAGCAATAGCAATCAATGAAAATGATAAGGGTGGTAACGCTATTAGAAGAGGTAGACTTCATTTGGTTGATTTGGCTGGTTCGGAAAGACAAACGAGAACTGGGGCTACCGGGGATCGTTTGAAAGAAGCTGCCAGTATTAATTTAAGCTTGTCTGCTCTTGGTAATGTTATTAGCGCATTGGCTGCTGGTAATGGCCGACATGTACCATACAGGTAGAATTTTTATTTCTATTTTATTTTAATATTTTAATATGTTTCATTTTATTTACATTATTTTTATAGGGATAGTAAATTGACCAGATTATTGAGGGACAGTCTTGGTGGTAATGCAAGAACGTTGATGATAGCTTGCATCAGTCCAAGTGATATCGATGCCGAAGAAACATTGAGTACACTTCGATACGCAGCTAGAGCACGTTGCATAAAAAATAAACCAATCGTTAACGAGGATCCTAAAGATGCTTTATTAAAACAATATCAATTAGAATTGGAGAGACTTCGAAAATTATTGGAATCGAATGATAAAATACCAGAACAAACTAGTTTTTTGAAGGACGAACAAGAGGAAAACGTTGAGCTAAGAGAAAGGGAATATAATAACGAAGTCGAAAAATTGAGAAAAGAATGCGAAAGTTCGAATTTATCAGCACAAAGATTACGCGAGGAACTTGATATTTTGAAGTCTAGATACGAGAATGTTAACGGCAAGCCTGCATTGCTTGAAGGTAAACTTGTTATGGATGAATTGGATAAAGAACGCGAAGAAAAACGTAGGAAAAAGAGAGAGGCCGCTAAACAAGAAGTATTAAGGAGATTAGAAAAACTTACCATTGGTGGTGAGGCTCTTGACAATACTGAATTAAGGAAACGAAGGGAGAAAAGAAGAAAAAGATTGCAAGCTCTTGCTGGTGTCTTAGAAACTAGTAGTCAGGATGGCGGTGTCTTCCAAGTTTATGGTCAACTCAGGTTAAGTACAATTCACATGTTTATTTTAATTCATTTTATCTTTTATCATAGACAGTTAAATTAAACATGTTATTTCTAATCAGGTCTACGGAAGATGCATTAAAAAGAATGGCAAAAAGAGTACGGCAATTAGAAGCGGAAGCAGCCGATCTTCAAGCATCATGGGATGCTGAACGTCGCGATCTTTTACGACGAGAATTACTTACGTCACAATTATGCGAAGCAATGATACCACATCTTAGGCCAGGTTGTCCACTCCGTGACGTAGCATCGGTAAGAGCATCGGCTACTTGGTGCGAGGAATTAAATCGATGGAGATTTCCGGATGCATCAACATACATTCCATTACCACCTACGTCCATGCAATATCGTGATGGTACCGTTAATAACGTGCCGACACATTCCAGTATGTTATTAAAAGCAGATCTTAACAATAACAATAGCAGCAATAATAATGGGAAGGAAGAGGAGTATCGAAAGATTAATGTTACTTCGAAGGAGACTTCTAATGAGGCAAACAATGATAACAGCAATACCGAGACTACCAAAAAGCTTGACATTGTCGACACTTATTTTCGAAGGAATAGGATTGATACTTTGTTGGCACGTGTTAGAGAAGCCAAAACATTTGGTAGGGGAATCATTTTTATTGGATTAATATTTATAATAAAATTTCAGTATATGCACTTTATATCAATATTAATCCTTACCGTTATAAGCAATAGTATAACTTTTTCTTTTCTTTTCTTGCATAATTCAAAGCAAAACAATTGTTTTCTTTCCTTAAAGTAATAAATGTAGTGTAAGTTTTTAATGTTAGGTTATACTCGAGCGAAAGGATCGTTTGCTAAACACTTAAGAAACGAAAGTAGAAATGAATATGAAATATAAGCAACTAAGTTACCAAGCAACGAAGCAAGTAAGCAACGCTTTCACGATTCGCTTGGAGTATCCCTATCGGTGTAAGAACTAACGTTTAGTATGTCGTATGAACGCAAGGCGGAAACTAACGGCACCTTCTTCTTCCTCTTCTTATTTCTTCTTTTTTTTTCTTTTTTTTTTCAGAAATAGGAAGTCGTCTGAGCAAGTCTGGTGGCTCAGAGGATACAACAACGCCAGTTAACAACTACCTTCAACTGAACGCTTTGAACTTGCAAAGCAGTGCACCTGTCATTACCGAATCTACCGGTTACAAACCAAGTCAACATCTAACACTTCCTGGAAATTTTACAAAAAATGCTTGGACCTTCGAAGACAATCCTACGAACAAAATTTATGGTTCATTCGTAACAAATACGAAAAAAAATCCACCAAGAATTTTAGAAGCTTTACCATCCTATCCGCAAGGAAATGGACAAATTATTAACACACCATTTCATTTTAACGAAAAGATTACTTCAAAATTAAATTCCAATGAGGATCAACAACAACAAGAATTACGTCGACATCGTTTGCTTGATCTTGATAGAAATTTCCATTCCCCAACAAGCTGACGAAACTGATGATTTAACGAATTTGTATATAAAATTTATGCGGTTGACATAATCGCTGTTTTTATTTCTATTATTTCGTTACGTTAATTAATATTGTGTTTACTTTAATTTATTACAAACAACCAAGACAAATCAAAGGTGTCGAGAATATTTTCGAAATATTTTTACGAACAATCGGGACTAATCATTCCAGTAATAAAATAGAAAATTACAGTGTTTTTGTACATTAATTTCAGAAAATATTTCGCAAATTGTTTGACCATAATTCGAAATAATTTGAGATAAAAAGAGAGAGAGAGAGAGAGCTTAATGCTCGAGTAACATTATTTAACATCTAACGTGTTGAAATTATCGTCGCAAAAATTGTGATTAAACTTTGTTCGCTACTTTAATAACTTGTAAAAAATGTATAAATGTAATATTTCATGAGAGAGCAATATTCCTTTTATAAATCTGTCTACTTTCTATATGTACGTTATAAACACGCGCGTAAGTCGTATCTGTGTGTACCACTCGATGGTTCGCTCAAACCATTACGAATTTATTTATCTTATTTTCTTTTTTTTTTTTTTTTGTAATCCTACGTAGACATTGACGTAACGCCATCGATTCTATTTTTCATCCTTTTTTTTTTCTTTTTTTTTTATTCAAACATATTACATGACAATCGAAAAGTAAATGTGTTCACAATTCTACATGTAAAAATTTACCAAAAAATGTCAAATAGAAAAAAGGAAAGTATTTTAGCACGTAATTTCGTATATTAATTGAATGCAAATTTTTAACAACAATAATAACAAAAATTTGTGAAATCAAATTCAAATCATACTAATTTAATGTAGGAAACAATTCATTCAAATTTTTAATTAATCGTGCAGAAATTAATTCGTAACGCTTAATATGGATCACTATATAAAAAAAAAAAAAGAAAATAAATAATACATATTATAATCACAAAAGAAACGATAAAATAATAGTACAATTAACGTTTATGCATGAATGGTACGTTGAATAAATCATTTTTAGAAATTCGATGAACAGCTGCTCTACGCGCGTTATTATATAGAAAACAAAAATAGAAAAGACAAATTTTCAAATAGAAAATAGAATAGCAGGTTTGTTATATAAAAACTAGATGAAATTATAATTGATAATTTAAAGTGAAAATAACTATTAACGCGCGTGAAGATTTGGAGTGGGGTGGAGGGGGGGGGAGGAAGGGTAAGGTGATAGTTATCTAGGTATTTGTAGGTGAAAGAAAAAGTTTCTTTATATGTTATAATTTATTCCGAGAAATATATTACGTGAGAGTCTCAATTATCATACGATCCGAAGTTATATGCAAATTCAATTAACCATTCAAATATAAACAAGTTTTGTTCATTTATACGATGATGTATACCTTATTTACAATTTGCAATCAATAACTCAATTATAATATTAATTATTATTTCTATATAATTGATTGTACAAAAAATTTAATTGTCTTATATTCCGGAATATTTCTAAATACATTACTTTGCTTTTGATTTGCATAAATAGCGCCATGTAATTGGGTTAGTTGAATGTCGACACTTTGGTTTGGAGATAGGAAAGAAATCTTTCGAGATAAAATGAAAAATGATACGATAAAATTAATTTTCTTAAGATTTTTCCTTTAGTTTTATAATGCAATGAGGTAATAGAAAAAATGCATATACATTCCTTGTCAACTTCTTGACTCTTTTCACGTGAAAAAAAAAGTATTAAAATGCAATGGTTGGAGGTGACTGATTGAAAAACACTTTGCTGAAAAAAATTGTTTTCCTCTTGAAGTAACTGCAAAGAGTCATCCTATTTTTTGTTATGTTATTTTTTGTAGAAGTTAGAAAAAAAAATTGTTGTATGGAAAAAAAAAGATGATTGGGATAAAATCGATTTATATATCTTATTACAATGATATCTTTTTTTATGGGAAACCAGTGTTATAAGGAACGTGCAGTTTAACATAAAAAAAGAAAACAAACAACAAATTATTTATGTTAATGAATTTGTTAAATTAAAATATATATATTTCCTTTATAATTGATAATAAAATTCTGAATACTTTTCTAAATAATTGAAAGTAGAAACTTTCTCGTATAGTTAAACGAAAGAATAAAGAGAAAAAAAGTAAAATAAATTAATGAAATATAAATAGAGATAGTGGAAGTGAAAGATGGGAATGAAATGTTCGCGATAATGTTAATCTAAACGCGGATTGGATATTTTTTTTGCATATCTTTCAAATTATTCATTTTTCCTTTTTTTATTTATTGCAATAGACTTTCATTTGATAAGTGAGTATTCGTAAAAAAATATAAATACAACATTTACAAAGCATATATATATATGTATAACAGAAAAGACGCGTTCGCGAATCGAACGAACGAAAGTCTCTCGACGAGTAGAAAAATAATAAAAAGAGACGAATAGAAGGAAGAGTGAAAGTCTTTTCTCGAGTTCATATATACATACTAAAATACATACATATATACATATATACATACATACATACATATATACAAATATATACTTTGATTATATAAACAAATATTAAATATTACTATTATTTATTTAGCCAGAGTATTTTTGTTAATTCATATATATGTGGTAAGTATTTTTTTTAAATTAAATAATTATTATATAAATTATATATATATATATATAATTAAATGTTGGTGTAAATGCATGCATAATATAAATTATTATATTATTAAAAATTATAAATATCTTAATTTATAATCTTTTTTTCTTTTTTCATATTAGAAAATTACAAAATGTTTTTTTTATTATTCTATTATTACTTTTATGTATATATATAAAGAAAATAATTATCGATCATATTTTCTTTTCTTTTGGTATTATTATTATTATTAATTATTACATCATCATTTATATAATACTAGAAAAAAAAAGTATATCGTCATATTTCGCATACTTAATCGCATCAATTTAATAATCATACGCTTCTTCTTTGACCATTCTCTCCTTTTCTTCTTTTACGCTCTCTTTCGAGATTTTAACGTTGTTTTTTTTCTATTTACATTTCAATATAACTTGTAATATTATATTTATGAATGATTCCATCTGTCTACTCGAACCTATGGAAATTTCCTCAGATTATTAATACAAATCAAATAATAGATATACTTTCTTTGTATAAAAAATAATAATATAAACAAAATAATATAACGATATACGAATAATAATCAAATGACAATATATCTGTTTCAATAAAAAAAAAAAACAAAATAATTCTTTTTATAATTATAGAAAATATTAAAAGTACCCATAGAGGTAAACGTATACACTCGGAACAAATATAACACATATACACATATACAGGTATACACGCCTATACATACGCGTAGTAAAGAAACATAAAGTTATATTTAAAAGAAAAGGAAAGTGAGAGAGAACAGTTTCGGATGAAGAAAGCTACCAGAACGTAAAACAGATGGAGGGATAAACTTTACTTTCTCTGTTATCCCATACAAAATACGGACAGTAACATGAAGTCGTATGGATACAAGAGAAATAAAGAAAGAAATAAGGGAATGAAAGTAATTTTTTAAAAAATAAAAAAGAGTAAGTAAATATAAAAGAAAATAAAAATGGATAATACCCACTTTCCCTATTTACGATAATAATGGTTTTTTTTTTTTCCCCCTTATTATATTAGATCCTTGAGTGATAATCTAAACATGAATTATCATTCATTAAAAGATCATATTGTATTTGTTTAATATCTTTTAATCTTTCATTCTACTATTATTTATTTTTTTTTTGTTTTGTTTTTCTTTCTCCTTATGTTTTTATTTTGCTTTTTATTAATCTTTATATCTCTAACGGCGAATATTTCTATAAAGGACTATGTCATCGTGACTTTACATATTCTTACGTAAGATATACGAAAGAAACTTCGAAATAAAAAAAAAAAAAAAAAAAAAAAAAAAAAAAAAAACGAGATCTGACCTTTCGTTTATTTAAACGTAGCTAATAAATATAGTACTTATATTCCGGTTTTCAAAGTTAAAACTATCTTTTTCTCTCTCTCTCTCTTTTGTTTTTTTTTTCCTTTTTATTTTTTCAATATCAAAGTTATTATATATTAATTTCATTGCCTACGATTACATATATTTTTTTAATTTTAAATTGATTTTTTTTCTCAACAGGCAATTTAATCGTTTATCTTGATAATGACCTAAGCTATTTTTTATTTTTTTTATTTTCCGCGTAATGATAGTTAACCTTCAGCTGTAGATGTTATTACGGTCAAACAAATAAAAATACTAAAATGGACTTAGGCAAGTTTCAAAATAAACGGCTCAATTAAGCAAGAAACTTTGCATTTTCGTTTTGTTTTTAATAATTAATTTTAAACGCGTTAGATTAATTTTGTTGTTGTTTCATCGAATACATTATTACACGTGTTAATTGTAAATAATTCCATTTTTATCTTTAACACCTTTTAGGAAAAAACACTCATGAATAAAAAATAAGTTTTCTTTAGATTATTTTTTAGTCAGAATAAATATGAGTTCTCTCTCTCTCTCTCTCTCTCTCTCTCTCTCTCTCGTATTTACATATAAAATGTTACCATGCATCTAATTAATTTTTTTACTTGTCCCTCGCCTATTAGTTTTTTCTTCGCTTTGAAACATTCCTATATATTAATGAAGTGTTGCATTAATTTGACTTTTTTTATATTTCTAATAATTTTACATATTTGTTTTCCCGCCTTTTTTCTTGTCTTCTCTTTTTATTTATAAACAATTGTCACGCGTACCAATGTCTTATATTTTCTTCTTAATATTTTATATATACAATATTAATATTTCTATTTTTCATTATTAAAAGAATTTAAGATAAAATTTCGAGGTTCATTGTTAACGAATTAAAATAAAAAATAAACACATACATGCAGACAAATTTATTATTAATTACAATTTTATGAATTATTATATATAATGAAATAGTGGCATGTAATATAGAAAAAATATAAAGAAAGCATAAAAAAAGTATATTGAAACAGAGTATGACAGAATTTAACCTACTTTTCTAATGTTGTCTTTTTTTTTTTTTTTAATATCTCTCAATAAATTTGCATTGTTTATTCCATTGTCGTTCTATACGTTGTGCATCAGAGTTTGTATGTGTGTGGATTAATTGTAGTATACAAAATCTGTTTATTATGATAACTATGAGTTATATTTTAAAGGTAAAAATTAGTGAAGCGTTTGTTTGCAAAATTCGTTACTCATATAATTTTTATTATTCTTGATATTTATTTCACACGTATGTGTTAATGTTTGCCACCTTTGTGATAAAGCAAATATTTCGTATTAATACCGTCGAATTTAATTATATATATTTTTTTTTCCTTATTCTCTTCCATCATATTTTCTTTTCTTCTTCTTGGGAGAAAAAAAAAACTTTATTTCAATGTCTAGTATTATTTCTAATTAATTACGTTTTTTTTATTGCTTTTAACACACACACATGCCGTTGAGAAATAAAAAGACAAAATTTATTTCTATTCGAAAATAAAATTACTTATAAATAATAAATAAAATTTCGTGTAATCATCGTTTTTATTATAATATAATTTTTTAAGCTATTTTTCTGTATTTTTTAATATATTATTTTTATTGTAAGATTTTATTACACTTACAATTAAATAGTAATTTCATAATCTATAAAGAAATTGAAATTAAAATATATAAAGGAAACATAATAAATATATAAAATATCATTTAAAATTAGTCTTCCTTAACTTTCTCCAAAAATACTATTCTAAAATCACATATATTCGTATCCATTTCGTAACACATTAATGTATTCCAGAAAATATTTAAATTTAAAGTGAATTATTAAAGTGATAAAGACGAATAGTTAATTATTTTTGTATAGATTGTATGTTTGATTAATTATTTTTAATTTTATTGAAAAGATATAACACGAAACAAATTCACTTAAATGTTTTCAATGATCGAGTATACAAAAAAATTAATTTCCTTTTAATGATGAATAAGAAAAATCACGATTATAATTATAATTGGATAAATGATATATATCAATAAGATTTCATTTCAAAAAAAAAAAAAAAAGAGAGATAAAAAGTTGCATTTATTATTAGATACGGTTAACTCGTAACTAAATAGTTATTAAAGAATTACTAAATAACTATTTTGTATAAAAAAAATACGCAAAAAAGGATGACTTATTAAAGGAAATAAATATGGCATATAATTAAAAACATAATATTCTGATTATTTTAAAGAAAAAAATTATTCTCTATTTAAAGAATATATATATATTCATTTAATACAAAAATAAAGAAAAAATTAAATAAAAATAGAAAAAATATTACATAACATTAATGGTAGTATGTCTTGTTTTTAACTTATCTTGATTATGACTAGTTTCAATATAAAAAAATATAATTTATTTACTCTTGATTTGAATCATCAGATTGTGCGTCATAGGGTGATTTAGCTTTTTCTGCAAGAGGTTGCTCACTTTTATTTTATAAATTATCACTAACACACATATTTTATTGATACAATTATTATTTTTTTTAGTAAATCACAGGCAACGTGTTCCGTAGTAAACAATACTGCATACACTATAGATATACCAGCTCAGTGTTTCTGACATATATGGCAGTTAAATCATTGTATTCACACACCTTAACGTCTTTTGTAACTGATTTCGGTTTATATGCATATGAATATTTCGTTTTTATGTGCGTGCATGTCATACATACATATATATATATATATGCATGTATGTATATATGTATTTATATAAGACTTGACGATGCTGTTTTGCGTGGCCACATTAGATGTTTCGCATTAAAAAATATAAAACAAAAACGAATAATAAAAAAAGTCATTGTGAAAGAATAGAACTGCATTATTAGGTAATATTTGTGAAAATTATTATTGTAAAAATCTAATCTCATTGTCAGATGTACAAATATATAATAATATGTAAACAAGATAATTTTTCAAAATATTATCTCTTATCTTGATACAAATTTGTATCAATCAGATTATTAAATTAATTTGTATTTGTGTGTTTGTGAACCAAATAAAAATCGTCAACAATCTACATAATCGATTATATAAATAATTTATACGGTAATACGTTACAATGTCACGTATATCATGAATCGTACATGTTAAACCTTCCTTTTAAGCCGTGTGTACCACCGGTGGTACACGCTGACATATTTATTTAATACATCAAGAAGTCAAATGGTATGAATGAAAAATCGAGCAAAAACTGTTCGGCTCGGCACGGAATGTGTGAATATGAAAGAAATAAACAATATTATAGAATACATATAAGAAATAAATAATATCAATCAATATGAATAAGATAATGATTAAAAATAACTAAATATATATAGAACACATATTTTACGTAAGTATAATCATAGCTGGAAAATAAAGAAATGATCATAACCAGTTTCAATACAGTAACTAATAAATCTTTCCATAAAATACACATAAACATATGAATTTATACATATATTTGCAAAATTATCTATAAATAAGTAAAATACACATACATTATAAATAAAAACGGAAGAGATAAAAACATTACTCAATAAATGAATAATGAGTTCAAATTCCAATTTGTTTTGAGCATAGATCGAATTCATTTGGTAATAATCCAATCATAAAAAAAAAAGAAAAATTGTATATCTATGCACAACGAGATGAAAATCGTCAGCAATATTTATAATAAATAATTAATAAAAAACTATTATACAGATTAGCAATAAAATGGGGAATGAATATGAATTGGTATATATAAACGAGATGCAATTAATTCTTAAAGAAAATGATTAGTATAGAAAAATATGAAATATACGTAAAAACACTATTTACGTAAATGGGGATTCATAGCAGAAAAAAAAACAAAGACGATCGCAATAAATCTCAACGCAAGAACTTATAATATATGCGTAAACATAAAAACGCATACATGCATGTACACGCTCGTAAGTATAGATAATTCTAACAAACATATTAAAATAATATAAGAGAGGGAAGATATTATAAACTATAATATAATAAAAATGTTCAATGGGTTCAAATTCCATTTAGTTATGAGCGTATAACATAGATAAAATTTATTGTTAGGGCTTACAAATACACGTGTATACATACATAAGTGTATGTATCTAAACAAGAAGGTGTATGAGTTAAGAGGGACTTGGGCGGTAAGAGGGTCCTCTTCGGAGAGAAGGAAGAGGAGAAAGAGTTGGAAGCGAGAAAGAGAAAGAAAAAGCAAGCAAGAGAGAGAGAGAGAGAGAGAGCGAGAGAGTGAGAATGAGAGAGAGAGAAAGAGTAACAGAACAGGGAACGGGCTAGTAGAGTTCACTCAGCTAAGCCAGTCGTCAGCTGGTTGCCGATCTATGTGGATCTCGTACAACTACTTTGTTTTTATCGAGTAGTGCTGTGTTCAATTTGAAAAAAAAACTATATAGAAATTATTTGTAATCATTGATAATTAGTTTAATACATCGGTGATTAGACAAACACAACGACCTAATCGTTCCTATGATAAGGTGTTTAATACTGACAAAGAATCAAAAGAGAGAAAAAGACAGAAAGAAAGATAGATAGATAGAGAGAGAGAGAGAGGGAAAGAGTACTTGAAGTTGAGACAATACTAAAAGTTAGCAACGCATACAAAGAAGAGAAGGAACGCGCAAAAACAGCACGCGCGCACGCGCAATGAATTACTCTGTTGATTATAGTCACGGCTGTTTTTAAAAACATTTTCTATTTATATATTTATATAGATATATATATATATATATATTTTATATACATACATTTATGTATATATAAATGTATAAATGTTAGTAAATAATCCAGATGAAGTTTACTTATTCTTATTTTTCTTAAAATAAATAGATAGACAAAGAAAGAGAGAAAGAAAGAGAGAAAGAGAGAGCGAGATAGTTAGGGTCAGACAAAAGTGTGAGTGCAAGATTGTATAGATAAATAGATCAAATAGATTAATAGGTAGAGATCAGTATGTCGATATTTTCAAAATTAATCGATAAAACGTCCAACAAATACGGCATTCGTCAGGAACGTCTGACTCATGGTTTAGCCGGTGTCGTCACCGTTTTTTATTTCCTCAAAATTGGTTATCCTTTTCTACTTGACAAAGTACGCCAGCGCCACCGGCCGGCGAGCGAACTAAAGAAAGACGAGGATGAAAGATCCAGGAACGATTTGAAAAAACGCGGGAATGATCGGAAACGTAAGGGAGTTCAAAATTGTAATCAAAATCATCGTGATAATGATGATGAAAATAACGAATTGTGCAAAGAACAAGAAGATAATAAAGAAACAGACAAGGATAAAAATGATAAGAATAATAAGAAGATTAAAGAAAAAATCGTTGGTTTGGATCGTGCATTTTTAAAACAATTGATAATCTTGTTAAGGATCATGGTGCCAAGTTGGAGATCGAAAGAATCTGGTATTCTAGCTTGTGCTACTCTCACATTACTAGCTCGTACTTTTCTCTCCGTTTACGTAGCTACTCTTGAAGGACAGATTGTTAAAAGAATCGTTTTGAAGGACGTTCGTGGTTTCTTTTTTATGATGGCAAGATGGTTCGCCATTGCATTTCCAGCTACGTTTGTTAATTCGGCTATCAGATACTTGGAGGGTCGTTTGGCTCTTAATTTTCGGTAAGTTCTATAATAATATATATTTTTCAATATAATAACAACAAAAATAATAATAGTATTAATTTTATCGCCGTTATATGATTGAGAATCGATAGTCATCGAGTTGCGTCCAATTATAAGAATTATCGAAATATTATGAAATACGTGTTTTTTTTGTTATAATTTATATAGAAAATTATTGTAAATTTTAAATAATATACAATATAATATTATTATATTGTATATTAATAAATATACACGTATATATTATTTATGAGCATATAAATATAATTTCAATACAATACAAATGCTAGTCATACTTTGCCTTTTTCCTTTCGAGTTTTAACGAAAGTTTTATTTGCCATTATTTATTATCGAATGAACGTAAATAGAAGATGGTCATTGACCGTATCGAAACTCTTTGCAAAAAAGAATTAAATAAAAACTTTAAGCACATCCATCTATCATCTGGAGATATTGAAAGAATAAGAAGACAGTAATTGGTAAAGCATCTGCAGACTTCTATTCAGATGTTAAGAAATCATTACGAAGAATTTTTATGAAAGCAAGCGGATAGGATGGATTTGATTGAAATTCAAATATTTACTTATATAACTCGAATCATTATATCAAAACTTAGATATACGTTTGTACGAATACTTTGTTTAATTGTTTAATTGTGCTGAAATTATTTTGGTACATCTTGTGTACGCTTACAATTAAATATGACCTTTTTTTTTTTATTAGATTCCATTTTCATGATTGCCGCCGGTTCATTTAAAAATATAAAAAAAATAAGAAAGAAATATTTTTTACGTTAAATTTGATTTGTTTGATTATTTGTATTTTTATTTAAATTTTAATTTGAATATAGGGAACGTTTGGTTGAGCATGCTTACAAAATGTACCTGAGTCAACAAACCTACTATAGAGTAACAGCTCTGGACACAAGACTAGGTGGAGTTGAACAAAGACTGACTGATGATTTATCCGAATTAGCAAGCTCCATTGCTCATTTATATTCGAGTTTAACGAAGCCTTTGTTAGATTGCGCTTTAGTGGGAATCGCTCTTATATCATTTTCGATGAATATGGGAGCAAGGATTATACCTGGTAAGATTACCATTGCGTTCTTACGAAAGAATATAATAAAACATATTTTTTCCTGAAATCGTGACAAAAAAAAGTAAAACATAAAAAAATGTATATTTAAATATTATAGTATATACATATTATAATACAATATATATATATATTTTTTGTTTAAGTATATCGGGTTTTATAAAAGTATGGGTCATGAATTGAAGACCGCAGAAATTAGACCAAAAATCAATTATTTTGTAAAAAGTTAATTACAAATCAGTTTAACAATATTAAACGTATAGTTTGTCCATGATTTTATAATATTAAAAAAATGATGGTATACAATTTATATCCAAGATTGTAAAAATATTTGTTCGGGTAAAAGGGGGTCGCCAAGAAGAAAAGTTTGAGAAGCCCTGCATTATACCATACTAATATACCATTCCATATATATATATACACGTACTCTATATTATTATTATTATTATTAAATATATTTAAACAAGAATTAATTATGTAGGCAAAAAATATAAAATTGGGATAAAAAAAAGGCCGTTATATTAATTGAGCAAAATTTTGGTTTTTCTATTGGAAACTTCAGGGCCATTATTGGCATTGGTAGTAATCACCTTGACCGGACAAGTGTTGCGTCTTGCCTCCCCTCGTTTCGGTCAGTTAGTTGCAGAGGAAGCTACTAGACGTGGTCGTTTGCGAGAAGCTCATGCACGTATTAGTGCTCATGCCGAAGAGATTGCTTTCTATGGAGGTCACCAAACCGAACACCGTTATCTTACTACCGCATATAAGTCTCTCGTAAATCACTTGAGAAGAATCTTAGCTAAGAAGCTGTGGTACGTTATGTTGGAACAATTTCTTATGAAATATCTTTGGTCAGGAACCGGGCTACTCCTGATCGCGTTTCCGCTTCTATATAATTCTGGTAGTGAGTCACAAAAAAACGGAATCAAAAATAACGGAGATGGTACATGCTATTTTTCATTTATTTAGATACAAAATTAAATGATCTTATATTTTCATACAATAATTATTATTTTAATAATTATTAGGTGCTGTAAGTGAGAGAACTAGATATCTGACAACTTCAAAAAATTTGTTATCATCCGGCGCGGATGCCGTGGAAAGGCTTATGTTGTCCTATAAAGTATATCATTAATATTGTTTTAATGTTAAACAAAATTTGAATAATTTTATGTTGACCTTTTTCGATTTTATTTATTCTTTCATTTGATATTTTTAGGAATTAATTGCATTGGCCGGTTATGCGGAACGTGTTAATCAAATGTTTGAAGTATTTAAAGACGCTGCACTTTGCAAATATCAAAGGAACGTGCTTGTTAATGGTTCGATAAGAACGAACAATGGAACTACTTCACATTCCGATCGAATGACTATCGAATTTAAAGATGGTAATCCTGTTATAAAAGGTACATAAATATAATTCTATGTTTATAGGAATTTTAATTATAAAACCATAACATATGTAAATTTGTTCATAGGAACCGTCAGAGAAAGTAAAGATGGTGGTATAAGTCTGATAGATGTACCAATAGTAACGCCTAACTGTGAAATCATAGTCTCCAGTTTAACAATGACAGTAAGTACCACAAGAGTTCTCTTGATTGGAACATTTGTTAATAATCGAAACCCCCGATAACTAAAACTTCGATTAATCGAAATCTTATTATATAACATAAAAACATTAATGCAGTATAAGGATTATCTAAATTTAATATCACTCTATCTGGAAATAGTATTATAAGATTGTTGAGTGAATGTGATTAACAAGGGAAGACTTCAGTTGACAGGACATTGATTTTTTTTTAATTCTACACAGTTGTAAGTGTCCATCAGAATCATACACTGTCCAAGTAGTAAGACTATAACTTAACCCTTTTCCAAGTAAGGGTAAAATCTATATCTTATTAACTCGAGTCTCACCTTGTAAAGATCACATTTATAATCATTGATATAAAATGAATTATGGTTTAAGAATATTATTGATCATGAATAATAATTACAGATACGACCTGGTGATCATCTATTGATAACGGGACCTAACGGTTGTGGAAAAAGTTCGCTATTCCGAATAATTTCTGGTCTATGGCCAGTTTACGGTGGTACATTAATTAGACCAACCGAAAGTTATTCGGTTAGAAGCGGAAGGCCTTCCTTATTTTATATACCACAGAAACCTTATATGACGGTAGGCTGTTTAAGAGATCAGATTATATATCCTGCCGAATCGGAAACAGAAGATTGTTCGGACGAAGAACTTTTAAAATTATTAGATGAAGTTGATTTGAAAGGTTTGGTTGAAAGAGAACCCGATGGATTAAATGCCTTCGGTGATTGGGATTCGACATTGTCTGGTGGTGAAAAACAAAGACTTGCTATAACAAGATTATTTTATCATGCCCCACAATATGCATTGTTGGATGAATGTACTAGTGCTGTTAGTATCGAAGCAGAAGGTGTTATGTATGAGACTGCTAAAAAACGTGGAATCACATTGTTAACTATCACCCATCGGCTATCCTCTTTAGCTAAGTATCATAAATTAGTATTACGATTCGACGGAGAAGGTGGATGGACGTTTGGACCGTTAAACGAGGACAACGTTAATTTGTTAAATTCTAATCCTAATCAGAACAAACAAAATGATAATAAATTGAACGATAATATCAAAGGCAGCCATTATCAAATGTTTCACGTTCGTATTATATTTTATTTTTAAAATTACTTTTTTCTTTTGTTCTTATACAGGGTGAAGGGTCATAAATGTTTCCTAATTGTTATTTTAAAAATCTATTTTCATATCTTTCTTTGGTTCATTTTTCCTTTTTAAGCATTGGAAAAATTAAAAACCATAATGCAAGTTTTGAAAATAATTAATCGATTTTTAATTTTAATTACTTTAGGAATTTTTGACTCATGCTTGTATATTTCATTACTTTGGTTTTTATTTATGTAATTTATCATTAGTATAATATTTTTATTTTTTATTTTTATTTTTATATAGGAACTTCACGAAACGCATACAGAGGACACTTACGTTGGAATAAGCTGAAAACGTTGTTAATTAAACAACAAATATAGTTTTAGGAAAAATTCATATATTTTCTTACTCCTAATATATATATTTATATATATATGTATTAGATTGTGCATATTGTACAAAAATTAATATATAATATTTACTATGTTTATATATAACGTAATAATCATTATAATTCATTGATTTCCATAGTATATTTTCAGAAATATCTGTAGAATATCTATTATATAGCTAATTACAATATTTGTGTGTGTGTGTTGTCTGCGGTTCGATATTATTATTATATATATAAAATTACATACGTTGTTAGATAATAAAATAAACAATCTGTTTGCTATGTCGAAGTGCCTTTATCCCAAAGACGCTTATGTACGAGACTTACGCTAATTCTATTGTTTGTACGAGATTATTAATTATTTATTTCAAATAAAAATAATTGCCTATATACAAACGAGTAATAATTTTATCTTTGCTGTAATTAAAAAATAATTAATATGAATTATCATATACATTGACGTTGAATAATTTTACTTCGCGAAACAAAGTTTTAATTTAAATTAAACAAAAAAAAAAAGAGAAAATAATTAAAAATAAAGATATAACCAAGTATTGTTTAAAGAATAAAAATAAACAATCGAAATTGATTTTGTTCCTTACCATTGCAACGACACAATTACAATATTAAAATCAAAATATCTTTGTGTAATATAATATAAATTATTTCTCTACGTACGCGTGAAGAAAGAAAAAAAATCAAATAAAAGTTAACACGCTTTCGTACAATATATAAATCCCAAACAATTGCATAACAAAGCTTAAAATGTAAATTGTTAAAACTTACGCGTACAGAACAAATTTAAAACAAAAAAAAAATCAAAATAATAATTACAATAAATACGAACAAAATCGATCGATCAAATTTTGACGCAAAACAACTTTGATAAAAAAAAATGTCAAGTAGAAGATGAAAATAGAAAGAGAACAAAAATCAAAGAAAGAAATAGAAGAAGAAAGAAGAGGAGGGAAGACAGAGAATGAGAGAGAGAAAGAAATGAGAAAGAGAAAGATGGACTATTAATTTGTAGAAGAGAAAAAAATTTAATTACACTCGCGCTTCTTTGTTTTGAAGGGCCTGAAAAAGAGGCAGGGTTGATTCCAAGGGAGGGAAGACCTACAATTTCCGATGAGCTTACCTCTGGGAAACCCTCTAAACGCCAAACGTCGATACGCCCGGCAGCAGCCATCTTGGGAGGGATTGTACGCCTCTCTTCGTTGTCGGAACTAATGCTCTAAAGCAATTCCGGGTCGTTATTAGTATCGATGAGAGAGAAACGAATACCATCATCATCTTGCTGGCTACGTCAAGAACAGATTTCTTATTATTTCTGCAAACCCTTCACACACCCCTCTCACAATCTCACAATCCCTAATTAATTCTAATCATAATTCTCAATAGAAATTAGAACGACAAATTGCAAAATTGTGAATAAAATACAAGAAACCCAATGTTTGACACATTTTTGTTTTTCTTTTCTTGTTTTATTTTTAATTTTTTTATTATTATCAAAATCTTCACCGTGTCAACCTCATCACCCCCCCCACCCCATTAATTCTCGCTATAGATAAAAAAAGACAAAAATTACAAATTAATGAGTGAATGCTAGAATTTGATATATGTACGTGATATTTATCCGTCTATTTGTTTAAAATATACTTTTTTTTTTTCTCTTATGGTTTCTGCAATTTTACAATATACATATATAAGGTTTCCTAACATATTCAATGTTATTTAATTTTCAAGGAAATAAAATAAAGCGATATAATAAAAATCGTTTCAAATCCAAATTTCGAAATGTCAAAAAAAAAAAAAAAAAAAAAAAACGAACAACAAAGAGGTTCCAAAATTTCCGTGAAAACAATGAAACGATTCGGAAGAGAGTAAAAATTAATTGACGTTTTAAAGAGTTAATATTAA
>NW_014569687.1:309977-311106 GCF_001313835.1 Polistes canadensis | reverse complement strand
TTTAATTATTATTCTTTTTTATTTTATATTATTATTATTTTTTTATTATATATATATAATATAGTATATTTTTTTTAACCGAATATTTTCTTGCGTCCAAACAAATATTATATAATCCCTCAAATTTAAATTATTAATTAGAAAAATGAGATCCAATTTAAAAAAATGCAAACAGGCGAAAATAATTTTTTGATTGTTAGCCTAATTAATTGAAAATCTAAGAGAATAGTGGTAAAAGAGAACAAGCATGTAAACACACTTTTATTGATTCTATCTCGGTTAGGTATGAGCTCGCTTACCCCCAAAACAGGAGAAGAAGGAGGAGGTGTAATACATAAGCAAACGATCGACATATATCACTACATTACACAAGTAATTAAGAACATATATATATAACATTAAGTTGTAGTAGTAATAGTAAGAATATTACGATAATGTTCAGAAAGTAGTTATCATCATCATTACACAAGTAATTAAATACATACATACGTAATCATATACTATGTATTACTATTATTACTGTGATAATGTTTAGAAGATACAACCATAATCATTATTACACAAGTTATTAAATACATACATATAAAATCGTATATCATGTAGTAGTAGTAGTAATAATAATAATAATAATAGTAGTGTAGTAGTATTGTAGTAGTGTTCAGAAGACAATAATCATCATCATCTCTAAGGAATATTGTCTATCGTGCTAAACTGGGATTATCCTAGGAAGGATGTTACAGAGAACAAAGTTACTGTCATCTCATCTCACTATCTAATCACTCAATACGCGTCACAAATAAAAGACCTGGCCAATCAAATCTCTTTCATGGATCATGATTTTAGATCTGATCTTCTTGTCATTAATCGTTCATCCCTAAGGAGTTCCAAGATATTGTTCGGGTTATTTCCAAATAGAAAATGAACCACCAACAAAAAAAAAGTATAATAAGTATTACTGTGGTCAATTTTAAATGTATGCCCTATCTACATATCACATGATCAACACATACAAATGCATATATATATATATATACATCCACGTGTGATTAATCAAGCAAGGTTGATCGTATTCGTGATTTTGAACAGTAGTACCGGTATTAACCTAATCGTTTTTTCTTTTTTTTTTTTT
>NW_014569687.1:297146-308177 GCF_001313835.1 Polistes canadensis | reverse complement strand
ATTAATTAATTTTTAAAGTATTATATATATATATTATTAATAAATGTGTCACAGGGAAGTTGAACAGTATAAGAATTTAGAATTAATTAGAACCGATTATACTAAATTAAAGAATAAGATTGATAAATTAAATCAGTCGAAATTAATTTACAAAATATTCTGTAAATGTGATAACGGTTATATAGGACAAATGAAATTAAAACTCAAAAAAAAGAATAGATCAACATAGAAATGATTGTACACTTATTAATGCAGAAAAAATTAATACCACAGCGTTAACTGAACATCACTTTAAAACAGGAGACATAATTTGAAATTTGACAGAACAATTATTTTAACAATTGATACAAAAGAAATGTATAAATGAAATGTATCACATAGTAAACAACAATACAATTAATTACAGAACAGATGTAAATAATTTAAATAGCATTTATAACGAAATATTAAGGTTTAACTATCATCAATAGGATGCAGTAATATAGAAGACACCATAATAGTAAAAATACTTAGACTATTAGATACTAGTCTAGATTGAATCAGTATTGTTTTGATTACGTGTTTAAATATAACAGTTTATGAACTTTAACGATCGAGGTAATATTATAAATAACTATGTTTTAAATGTTTTTTTATAATATGTATTTTTAAACAAAAAGTCGTAATAAAATTTCAGTTGGTGAAGAAGTTTTGATGAAGGCTGGAAAACGTTCAATAAAATCGAAATAACGTTTTAAATTTTTACCCTGTTCAACTTTCCTGCGACACATTTATTAATAATTTTATTTTTGAACGTGATAAACAATTAATTGATTATAATATATTACCATTACGATTGTGCAATTTTATAATACAATTTTTATATACAATTTGTGTATACACAAATCAAAATAATAGAATTAATTTTTTCAATGCTCTAATTTCCAAACAACATTGTATCATAATCTAATATCTATCTGTATTGTTTGTTTATTTATATTACATAACCGGCCCGTTGTGCTAATAGAGTACCATCTACTTTAAATTTTTAAAATACGGTTATTGCCCAATCTGGAATAAACTTTAACAATAAACCATATACAAACATTTATATAAATATTATCAATTTCGATGCTCATCTGTTAGCCTAAGATAGCCTAGGATTTTATAAATTTCAAATTTTCTTACAGTTATTAATCCCATCGATTATAACTACACAATTTATTAGCTCGTTTTTATTAATATTGTTAACAAATGGCTTCCATTTATCAAGTTGAAATTTATTAAATGGTAAAATACAATTTTATGGAAAGAATTAAGGTTTTGAATTTAGAAGACCGTTAAAAGCGTTATTATTAAGGTCAGCAGGTTATGGGTGTCCTTAAATTAATACAATTCATTTCATAAAAGATTATTTATTTGATATATATATATATATGATAAAAATAGCACTCTTTTATTATCCTACAATTAAAAATACAAAACGTGTAGTTTATATTGTTTATTAATATCTATTATTTAATAATTTATATATTTAAATCTAATCTGCACACAAAAGTCAATAAAAAAACTCAGTAACCAAGTATACAATTAAAATAAGATAACTATTAGATCAATATAAACCATATACAAATATCTCTGAAGTATAAAATTTATATAAATTGACCAGATACTTTATGCAATTTGAAAGTTTAAGGGTTGTTAACAAGATAAAAGATTGTTTTCTGGGAAGATCGTTGGATTGGTCGTTGATAGGCTCACCTGAAGTGTTCTTCAGCTGGTGAATAATCCACGAAAGGGAAGGCATTACGAGCCAGTGATCTGAGGGTACTCGTCTGTGAGGACCCAGAAGGACCACCGTGATCGACGTGGTAATGGTATCTCAAGAAAATATAATATCCCTTGGCCTTGTTTCCCCGCTCGAATCCAAACACAAGCCAAAGGTGAACATACGTGTTCATATGTTCGCATGCATATACATGTCCTGTATATATATATATATATATACATTGATGCTAATGAAAAAGAGAGAGATAGTTAGATAAAAGGATGTATGGGGGTTGGTGGAGAAGGGTACCGATCACCGAATGAACCATTAGTATCCCGTATCGTCGGCACCGAGATATCCTGGAACGCAATTATCCAACCGACGGCGGCCTGTTCACTCGTTCATTCGTTCATAAATTCGTTCATTCGTTCGTACGCCATCGATGTCATCGAGAACAGCTCAACCTACGATGGTGTATAGAAAGAATTTGATGCCAATGTCGATACCTTTTCTTCAACACTGACGAGATCAAACTACCAACACTTAGGATCTCTCATGCTGATGTTTCATACCGTTTTTTTTCTTAGTACGTTATGTGTATCATTATCAGTTGTTGAATAACAACATTTTTCAGTTCTGTATATTATTGATCTTTCATTTGAAAATAATTGTTAAGATTGTTTTATTTATTAAGTAAGAATCCTATGTTTGTACTTTTATTAATTTTATTTTGTCTGTAATTATTTGATTGTTATTGTTATTTCTTTTCATTTATTATTTCCTTATTTGTTGTTGTTTGTTTATATTACAAATTGATTATGAATATATGTAAAAGCTTATTGAAATTATTTTCATGTAATATTCATTGTGTTTAGATATAAATAAGTCGAAGGAATAATAAGGGATGAAATTAAACTGCTAACAAATCTTTCATTTAGAAAAGATTAAAGTTTAAACAATCATGCTGATGATGATAAGGCAGTTAATACTGGAAAAGAAAAATAAACACATGAAGGGATGAACAACAAAATCTCGTAGAATTATAAAAAATGACTGATAAGTATTAATCGATGATAAAAGGAAACATCCCCTACAAAATATTACATTTGTAATCAGAAAATTGTGATGGAATGAATTAGAACACTTTTAACGATAAATTAACAAATCAATTGATAATTAATATTGAAGAACAATAAAAGGGTACGTATTGGTAAGAGACATGGAGAAAGAAGAAGAAAGGGAAAGGTAAAAAAAAATGAGGAAGAAAAAAAAAGGTAAAAGAAGTAGAGAAAAAGCAATAGGATGGAGGGGGAAGGCGGGAAAGAAGAGGTTCGTTGCGTTCGTTGTTGAGGGCGTGACAGAGAAAAGCAGAGAGAGTGAGAGAGAGAGAGGGAACTAGACAGAGAGGAAGAAAGACGAAGAGGAGATCAGGGTTCGTAGTGGAGTGGGATCAGATGGTACGTAGTCAGTGAGTAGGTAAGGGGTGAGAGTGGGTGGTGGATCCCTAGTTAGCCATGACACATTGGCAAGCCATCGTGCCAGCATGGCAGTAGCCGACGTTAGTATTCGCAAGGACTTTGATGCGATATCGTCTTTTATTTTTCAAACAATTCTTACCCGAAACGTGCGTTAAAACAAACCCCTATATCTTCAAACTAATTCACAGTGATCATCCACACAACAATACAAACCAACATTTTGTTTCCTAAATATTAATACAAGTGTACGGATTAAAACTATAATTGTGTAACTAAACATATTGCTGATGTTGTCCTGTTGATTTATTTTTCTATAAAAAAACTTTATCAATGTGAACAAATTAATTTGTTATTAATACTTGAAGAAAAAAAGGATTCAGTTTTCTTTGGTGGATCGTAGATTCACTAGTGTGTACCAAATCTTCATCAGTTAACACACGTTTATTAATAAGAATGTTTAAGGATTAAATGTGTGATTTTGTATAGAAATAAAAGTGACAATTTTGTGGAATTATAATAATTAGATGATTTAAATGAATATGTGAATGATCTGATGAAATTTCAACAATATACATTTCAATTGAATTCTCTGTAACCTATACAAATATGATTCTTCAAGATCTAGTGGATTAACAAAATGAAAGGATTTAATTTGAACAAAAGTGTTAGTTTAACGTGTACAAGTGTTTTAATTGATAATTATTTATCATTAGGATGTACGTAAAACTTAAGCAGTTCAAATTTCATATGGAAGATGATCATCAGTTGGTTGACCGTACGATGCAAATGGAAGGAAACAGGGTAACCTTTCTTCTTACCAGAATCAAATCGAATAAAAGACGATTTAAATCGATACGATTGTGGATCGATCGATCGATCGATTAAAAAAAATATGATTTTAAAGGAGAATGATACTTTATCTATTTTATCCTGGTTGGATTGTCACGTGGGGGAAGATGCACATGGTTCTAAATCTATGAATGAAAATATTTCGTAGGTTTCCTGTAGAAGCCCTTAGAGGAGACCGGCAGGTCTTCCAAGCCATAAAGGTACCTTCATACTCTCTCTCTCTCTCTCTCTTTCTCTCTCTTTCTATCGGCCCATATATACACGTGCACACTTTATACTTTCAGTCATTCATAAAAAAAAAAAATATTTTTCACGATCCGATTTGCTTATATTTGCCAATCATCTCGTTATTACTTATCGTTCATCAATAAAATCAAATTCTATTCGTTGCTATCCCCCATCCTACTTTCGATTCGTTTCTCAATAATATCATACACTTACTGATTTATATAAATTCAAAAAATAAAATCAAATATATAGATATATTCGAACGTAACAGATAGAATACTCTCGATTGATAAAATTACAAATTAATTTGTTTCGAATAAAAAGCGAATTGTGTTCGCGGTTTTTTTAAATCGTTCGGAACAAGGGGGATGAAAAAAATGAAAAGGAATAAAAAAAAAGGAATGTATCGGTATTTTTTGTTAATCGATATTATAAGGTTGAAAAAAAAAAAAAACAAGAAAAAGAAAATAAAAAAGGTGTTATATATATATATATATATATAATTGGGGAAAATATATGTGTGTTAAACAGTAGAAATTAGCTGCGCTGACTGAGCTATGAGTGGTTGCCAAGGTTACCGGAGGGGCTGGACCAGATCTTTCTAGAGAGAGAGAAAGGAACATTGGCGCTATCGAGGATTTTGAGGAGGGGCGGGATACGGGGGGGTCGCTTCTAGGGGAGCTTGCAGCCAGAAATTTTACAGAGATGGAGTTTCTGCAGAATCATCACACGGTGAACACCTCCGAGTCGCCGTATACTCTCGGCACAGGTGAGAGAACAATACAAACAACATTTAGAAAAAGATATATATATATACCTAATATTTTCTCTCTCCTCGAATTAAAATAATAATAATAATTAAAATTTGTTGATACGTTAAATATATAATAAATCAATCGTTCAATTTTCTTTGAATTATTCAATTAACGTGAAAATGGTGTCGGGAACGCGTATATCTTCTTCCCGCGCGAATTTATGGTATTTCTTTCATTACGAGTCTGCAATTAAAAAAGTGAAAGAAAAGAATAAATGAATATGTAAATTGGATGATACGTCGTGGTGCACCTAGTTCATCGTCAACATTTATCATCGTCATCATCGTCGTCGTTGTCGTCGTTGTCATCATCATCATCGTCATCTTCATCAGTAAATGTTCAACGATTTCGTATTCGTAATTTCACATTTTTATTATCCTTCTTATTTACACGAATGTGATTCGTCTTCTTGTTGATTCAAAAAAAATGAATTAAAGTAAATCCCTCTCTCATAAATACTAATTTTTAGATAATCTAAAAAATATCCTTTAATTCGTTCGCTTATTAAATTTAATACGAATCTATTACTAACGCGAAAAGCTGACAGAAAAAAAATTATTACAAAAAAAAAAAAAAAATTAAAAAAAGGTTGAGAAATGACGTATTTATTAATATATACATATATATAATAATTACCTCTACATATATATGTTCATATAATAATAATAATAATAATAATAATAATTCATAGGATCGGTGGGTACAATCGAGGCAACCATACCATCCGCACTTTGCACCGGTTCATTGGGTGTTCTTTCGAATGAGGATACCTTGACCGACAATCAAAATGAAGAAACTTTAAGTGCTTTGCAAGGTACATTACGTTTGCAAGATTTACAAGCTTCTACGGACGATATTACGGGAAGTGGTGATCAAACTCAACAACAAATTACAAATTCAGGCCAAAACCAAGTGGTCGGTAGTGAATTTGGTAGTGGGTTTTGGGTCGACGATATGGCAGGTTTTCCACCATTGGATTTGGATCCTTTGCCTGGTTTGTTCAGTCCTTGTTCGGGGACATACAAGTGAGTACTTTCGTCTATTTTTCTTTTTATATATTTATATACACGTGCATGTGTTTCTCCTTTTTTTTTTTTTAATTTTTTTTTTTGTTTTACTTATATACAATTTCTTTTTATTTCAAATCGGATGCTTGCAAATTAGGGTGGCTCTTACGCATAGAATTTATATAATAATTATGATTATTAATATTATATTATTATTATTATTGTTGTTATTATTGTTATCAATAATAATATTATTAATTACGTCAAATTAAAATTTGAATATTTTAATTACCGATCGGAATCTATTCATTCATAATTATTTTAATAATAATAATAATAATATTAATAATAATAATAAAATTGTATCCTTTTGTATCACGAATACGAATATATATTCAAATAGAAAGAAAATGAGAAAAGAAAATATGCACTTAGGTCGCGTCTGATTTGTATCATACTTCGTCTACTTTCTGCTCTTCAGATATAAGGATTACTCCACTTTGTTATCCTTTACGATAAAAAATATGAGTATTGTGTTGGTTCTTTCAATAGAGAATTTTAATGATTTTTATTCATTTTCTTTCTTTAAATCATCATATATATATATATATTCGTTATATTTTTGTATTATTAAATAATCAAGAATAAAGAGAGAGGTAACGAAATGTTTCTTCTCCCAAACTTTTCTTCATATATTTGTATTTTCTTAATTAATTACTAGTCTATTTTTTTATTTTTTCAATTTTTGTTAACCACATTTCTATCTTTCTTTCCTTCTTTCTTTCTTTATTTATTTTCTTACAAAAATTATCCTCTCGAAAAATTGTTCGTAATATTTATATCTCGTATAATATATTTTAATAATAACAATAATAATTATTATTATTATAGAAAGAAAAAAAGAATTTCTACAATAATATATTTATATATATATATATAAAAATAGAAATAAAAATTAATTGAGATAAAAGAAGGAAAAAAAATGCAATCGTTAACGTAAAGGTTTGTCCCACGCACGACGTACCTTTATAATTTTAAAAGCGTTTTTACAGTTGGGGATGTCCAAGAGGTGATTGCGTACCAAGGGCGAACAATGGGAACGGCGAGGGTGTCGCAGACGTATTGTTATCCTTGAAACATGCCGTGGTACATCCTGGAAGTCCTACAGGAGGATATTATTCTTCAACGGGCGGCCCTAATACGCATCACTATACCCAAGATTACACCCAAAACTTAGGCCCACCCGTAGGCCCGCCAACTCATTACACTTCGGCACCCGCAATGTCCGTCAACGTTTCCATGAACATGACGATGAACATGAACTTGCATCATGGGTAAGTTCCCTTTATTATATTAATATTATTTTGAGTCTTTTTTTGTATTCTCTTCTCTCTCATAGCATTTTATTTTTATGTGAGATTGAAAATAAAATTGAAATAAGGGATGCATAATAGATATAAAATAAAAATAAAATCAATTAATGCGTCTCAGGGGATAATTATTATGTCAGGGGATTGAGTCTAAAAAATTATATTTTTTCTATTACAATTATTAATTTCGTAAAAGACAAATCTATTTTTGTTGACTTAATCCGCTATCATAAAACTACCAGCATATCGATATATATACAATAAATCACAAGAATATTCGTATTTCTGTTATCATTGATTAGAAATAATTGAACACGTTATGTGTACTGTTTTCGGTATACGCTGAAACTAAAATGTTACAATAAGTTAGTTTGTCAAATTATACTTAACACAGAAGTTGTAAATGCGTGAGGCTATTGTATTATATAATTTAACGAATTGTACTGTTCAATTTCAATATTAGAATACAAAAGAACATTGTTTGTTTGGTTAAGTAATAGCAAAAATAAGAAAAACATACAAAATGAAGATATTTAATATTAAAAGAGCAGAAAACATATTAATAATCTTAAAATAATTTTCATTCGTATAAAAATGTAGAAACTTTGCATTACGAATAAATATATCAATTGTTTCTAATTGATAATGGAATTAAGAATACTCCCAGTGATTCATTGTAAATATAATATAAAGGGGTATATAAAAGAAACATTAAATGCTATATTACAATTCCGCCATTCTTTTGGATAAGGTAAAAGGGAAAGAAAGGAAAAAAAATATATATATATAAAAGTAAAGGTGTCACAAAATAGAAGAAAAAAAGAAAAAAGAATAGAAATGAGAGAGTAAGAGAAAGAGAAAGATAGAAAATATATATATATGCGTGTGTATGCGTAGATACGAGCAAGGTTATTCGTCGGCATGGGGTGCAGAGCCCTTGTTAAGTCCCGCTCCCCAATACAATCCAGTGGAAGCACAGACGAGAGTAAATCAAGCACCAACCAATGGGCTGATAGGTGGTAGTAGTACTGGTCACGCCCACGCTCATCCCCATCCGCATTCTCACCCCCGTCTCCAAGGACCGAATGAGCATGCGCTTTGTGTCAATGGTGGAGGAGCAACAGTCACCACCCCGGACGACAATGGCAGACCAAACCTTTGCAGGATATGCGGAAAATCTTATGCTCGACCTAGTACACTCAAAACTCATCTTAGGACTCATTCTGGCGAGAAACCGTTCAGGTCGGCTTTCTTTTCTTTTTTCTTTATTCTTTTTCTTCTTAATTTTGTTTAATTTTTATAGGTTGTTTGTTTGTTTGTAGTGTCATAATCTGTTCATTTGTTGTGTCGGGTATTGTTCATCTCTCTTTAAACCTTCTTTCCTTTTCCTCTTCTTATTCTTCTTTTTCATTGTCCTTCTCTCGTCGTTCATTTTCTTTTACCCCATTTAAAAAAAGGTTCTACTTCAGGAAGGGTATCATTATCATGGTATTAATCATCTTGTGGTTATTCCATCCATCCCCCTTCTTGCTTCTAACGGACTACGTTCAAATGGACACAGCCTCGTTACTGTTGGAAATAGAAAAAGGATATGATGATATCGAATTGTCAGATCTTCCACCAACCGAAACTAATATGCGATTATTATTTGTATTTCTTTTTTTTTTTTTTTTTCTTTTTCTTTTTCCTTAAACACGTAATAGTAATATTTATGATAATTAAAAAATTGTTTAAAAATTCGACAACGCCGCGCGATCAAAAAGAAAAATAGAATAAGAGACAGATAATAAGAGAGAGAGAGAGAGAGAGAGAGAGAGAGAGAGAGAGAGAGAGAGAGAGAGAAAGAAAAAGAGAAAAAGTTAAGGGTTGTTTTCTTAAAAGGGTGATATAATCATCGAGAATAATTTATATCATTGAATGAGACAGAATAAGAGAGAGAAACAGACAGACAGACAAGACAGAGTTGAGATTATTTATAATATATATATACAAAAAATTGTTTAAATAATAAATGAAACACAAAAAAAAGAAAAAAGGAAATGTGATGATTTGATCGCAGATGTCATGCATGCTCGAAAGCTTTCAGCCAAGCTGCCAACTTGACTGCCCATACGAGAACACATTCAGGAGAGAAACCATTCCGATGTCCAGTTTGCGATAGAAGATTTTCACAAAGTAGTTCCGTGACGACACATATGAGAACTCATTCCGGGGAACGTCCTTACAGGTACGATGATGATTTTTATTCTTCATTATCAATTTTTCATACATAGGGATAAGGTTGCTCAAGTCGTACCATTGCTTAAATCGTACCTTTAACTTTGTTTAATTGATTACCGTATCAACAGCATTTCTAGTAAGACAATCAACAATATTGATTCATTCAATTAGTTTTTGTTATCATCGGTGTACTAGCATAACCTTTTAATAATTAAATTTATGACTGTTTTCTTTTTTATTATTTTGTGTATATGCTTTTGATAGGTTTTATACAGCTATGTAATATTGACACACAAATTATTGTTCTTATTTTAAATATTTATTTTTTGTGGTATTAAAATAATCGTTTTTTGTTTTTCGAAATGATACCTTAAACTACTTCAATTATTGTTTTACTACGTTTATTTGTAATAAAACATACATCTTGATTTTTAATACTCATAGAAGATATTTAAATTGTATTGGTACGACTTAAAAATAGCCTATTTTTGAGAATTTTTAATTGGAATATGATAAGTCCAAAGAAATGTTCGTTTGCAAGCCATTATTATACAAACTTTCAAAAACATTTGTTCATTTTTTTTCATTGCAAGTCGTCACATAATGGCAGCGCCATAGCTTAGCAAAGAAAACCTCGTATCGAAAACAATGTTCTGCACAATTTCAACAATTCATGACCGATTCACTTGAAATTTATACTAAAATTATCTAAGGAATAACTTAAGGGACTTCGCGTCATTTAGTTAACTTATTTTTATGAACAATTTTTCACATATATAATTTTACTTCGATAAATGAATCTTGAAAATATGAATGAATTGCACATATATAAAGGAATTAACAAAAAAATATTTTTATGATTATTGTAAAAACTGATTGTACTTAATAAATATCAATAAATATTACCTTTCATTATTTTGGTTTAAATTTTATTCTTGGATACGACTTAGGCTGTAAATAATACGACTAAGGACCCTGATTCCTTAGTCATGCAATATTCATTTATTACATTTTGTTAATTTAATAAAATAATTAAAATCAATGTGTTAAATGATGTTATCTTGTTTATATATATATAAAATTACACATTTTAGATGCTGTTTTTCTTAATACGACTTGAGCAATCTTACATATATATAAATATGTTTTTTAATTTTTATATTTATTCTGAAACTTTTTAATAACAACAACTAATAAATTCTAATTTATTTATATAAATAAACTATTATTCCATTCAAATGATTTATATACATATATACATATATATATGTATATGTATGTATGTATCTAAAATAATAAGTATATATATCTATATAC
>NW_014569687.1:295119-296321 GCF_001313835.1 Polistes canadensis | reverse complement strand
AAAAAAAAAAAAAAAAAAAAAAAAAAGACAATTTCCTAAATGTTTAACGAACTAACCTTATTAGGCGAGGCGCATTAATTTTTCAATATCGGTCAACTAATAAAATAGCATATCTGAAAACCTAAAAAAAATTAAAATAAATAAAATTATAATAAATTTATTAATTTTCTTTTCGAGATGTTATGAAAAACGATAAATACTCATTATACACACACACACATCGAATCGATCGTTCAAATTTGAGCCTTCGAATTGAAATGAAAATCGAATCGAAGCAATGACAAATAAATGAAATAAAATTAATGAATTAAAAGAAGGAAACGATAAATGATTTTTTTCTACATTCGAAAACTTTCCGTAGACACCACCGCGACATTTTATACTTTTTAAATTTGTCGATAGATCGATAGAGAGAGGATCCATAAATCAATCGGCTAGGGTGTCCCATAAAGTTTCTCGTAAAATCTCTTGAAAATTTTCCGAAAAATTCTCTAAAATTTTATTTGAAAAAATATTCTATTACAACAAATGGCAGAATTGTTTCTATAATTATTAAACAAAGTTGTAATTAAAAATTCATAATTACACGTGAAAAACAAAAATATCGTAATTTCAAAATTAATTAATTTTCTTCCTTTTGTTTTTTTTCTTCTCTCGGTAAAGAAACGTTGTTGGGATATCCTGTACGATCGACCGATAAAATAAAATGAAAAGAAAAAAAGAAAAAAAAAAAAAAAGAAAAAAAGAAAAAAGTATTTCTCAAAACGCACTTCGCCATTAAAATAATATTCTAGATCGGGATTAGGTTGGTTGACGGGATATATCGTAATTTAGATCTCCAACATCCACCATAGCACCGTTGTGATTATTGTACAAATATTGTATTTATTATAATTAATTATAATATTAATGTGTTTGCTGTGTGTTTTCACCACCCTTTTTTTCAAATTTTCATATATCGTCGTGTGGCATTTTTTTTTTTTCTTCTTTTTTAATTTTTTGTTGTTCTTGTTTGTTGTTGTTGTTGTCGTCTTATTCTTATTTTATTTTATTTTTAATTTTCTTTCATTCTTTCCTTTCGCGTTTAACTTTATAACGTCAGTTCGTTTTTATTCTTAGTCTCTTTCTTTTTTATTTATTTATTTATTTATTTACTTTTTAATTAATTCTTATATATACATACATATATATAAATATATATA
>NW_014569687.1:291093-294925 GCF_001313835.1 Polistes canadensis | reverse complement strand
TTTTTTTTTTTTGTTCTTTTCCAAACGAACAACGAAAAATTATATGTATTTTGTTCTTTTCCAAACGAACAACGAAAAATTATATGTAAATATCCATACATACACGTACACGCACGCACGCATCCACGCGCTCACACACACGCTTACATATACATATATATATTACATATATATACATATATGTAATATTTTATTCGTATGACGAGAAAAAAGAAAAAAAAAATATATATATATATATATAACGGAAAAAATATATTTTTAATCGATTAAAAAAATGAAAAAAAAAAAAAAAACGGATGAGAGAATGGACATGTGCGTTTTCTTTCTTTTGTTCTCTTTTTGCAATCCCACAGCAGATCAGGATCCACGTATCGTCGGTCGTGTGGGCTAGGGGCTATGGCAGCCAGCCCTTTTTCGAGTGGTGGGGGTATCAGGGGGTTCAGTGAAACAACGATGGTGGAGGAAGAGGAAGAATAAGAAGAAGTTAACTGATGTCGTCTTCACAGGGTTACACTCGACCTTGAACCAGGGAAGGGGTTGTTGTTTGGAAACATTTTTTGTATCGTGAATTTGTTGTCACACATTGATTTGCTTCTGTTTCCACAAGATTTAAACTATGTATATATATATATACGGACAACTTTGTCTCTCACTTTACAGAATAGCATTTTTACTTTTCATCATTATCATTATCATTATCATTATCATTACCATTATCATTATCATCATCACCAGCATCATCATCATCATCGTCATAATCGTCATCATCATTATCATCATCATTATCATCATAATCGTAATCATTATCATTATCATTATCATTCATTAAAAATCTTTCGCTCAATCTTTCTTTCTATATAAATATATATATATATATGTTTATATATATATATTTATATATAGTTATAATATTTATATATAAGTAATAATTATTCTTAAAATAAAAACAAGGAAGAAAAAGGTATTTAAAAAATACTACGGATAATAAAAAACAAAAGAAAATAAAATAAAAGCAGAAGAAGAAGAAGAAGAAGAATAATAATAATAATTATAACGTTTCTTCAACTAAGATGGGTTGAAAAGTTTGAGCCTTAAAACAACTTTTATTTTGTAAAAATAAAAAAGAAAGAAATGTTCTTCCATGTTAGGCTCAAAATTTTTCAACTCACACACACACACACACTCGCGCGCGCACGTACGTATGTACCGGCACGGCTATGCAGGGACGAGTTGGTCCGCCATTTTATTTATTTATTTATTTATTTAATTATTTATATTATTAATGAGAACGTATCTTTAAAATAATAAAGATATTACCTTCCTTACGAGGAGATGGAGGGAGAACCATCTTGTCGCGCAAAGTTTACGTACCACACTCGTGTTATTATTTATTATAATTGTTCTCGGTTTTATTTTTACTTGTTTTTACTAATTTACGTAGTCTTGTGTATGTTTAAAGTGTATACATATAAATATATATATATATATACGTATGTATGTATTTGTGATGTTTCGTTCATTTCATACTTTGTTACTCTCATCTTTTCGTAATATCTATCTTTATTTATTTCTTACTTTTTCTCTCTCTTTCTCTTTCTTTGTGTTTGTTAAACAAACTGTACTTGCTATAATCTGACTTTCGTTTAATATTTAAATATAATTTCTTTTTTTACATCACTTGGAATGATTTTCATTCGCATGAAAAAGAAAAAGTAATAATAATATTAATAATAATGATAATAATAATAATAAAAAATTATTAAAAAAGTATATAACAAACAACTTGGAAAGAAAAAGTTAATAATTGAGATGTAAGAGTGACAATATCCGGAAACTTATTTTATTACAAATACCAAACACATTTCAGTCTCTATATTTTGTTTCTTAGTGTGTTATGTGTGTTTGTAGTGATATTTTTATATAATGACGAAAACAAAATAAATCTAATACATATATACAAACATATGTATATTGAAAAAATATATAATAATTAATTCAATCTCTGTGTATATTAGTTTCACATTTACGCGTATTTCATAAAATGCTATCACAAAATATCCAAATTCAATATACATACATATGCAAATATATCATTTTTTTAATGACGGCCAACTAAAAAATTTGGAAAATACTATAGTTAACCCTTTGACAGCGATGCATACAGAAACAAAAACGTGACAATAGTATTCCGTTCGTAGTGAAAGTACAATTTACTCTGAACGCAATCGAAGGGTTCATTTTCCTAACGATAAATTGCGATCACCGTTAATTCATTACGGAATTTAAATTATCATTATAATAATCGTAAATAAAAATAAGATTTCAAAAATCATAATACATAATATATAAACCAAATGTGGATATGTATATAAAAAATAAAATAGAATCTAAAATAGATCTTTATACATGTATATATGTATTTGTGTTTTGTATGTTAATTTGTTTATTTCACCATTCGAGGGTATTTGTTTATTCTTTCTTTTTACTTTTTATCGGGGATGTTTCTTTTTTGTTTTTTATTTTTTTTTTATTATTATTAATTGTAAGATATTATTATATCATATCAATCTCCAACATTACTTTCCATTATTTTCCTCAAACAAATTATCAACACACACTCTCTCTCTCTCTGTTTTTCTTTCTTTTTCTTTCATTTATTATTTATACTAAGCTGTTACTTTACTTTACTCGTTTTGTTAATGTGTTTCTGTCGATTTATTTTCTCACTTGAATGATTCATTATTATTTCTTGATAATATATTCAATGTATGCTCGTAACATTGCTTATTACTTAATACAATGATTAATCATAATATAATTACCAATTAATAAAACTTGATTATTTTTTTTTTGTTCTCTCTCTCTCTCTCTCTCTCTCTCATTCTCTCTCTTTCTCACTTCCACTTTGACACAATCTTTCTCTCTTTCATTTTCACTTTTTCTCTCAAACCCTTTCTTTGCTAGCTTTTAACAAAATTATTTTATGTATATTAATTATTATCAATTCATATGTTATCTCCCCGTTACAAAAAACAAATTCAAACTGATATTTATTTTCTTTCTTGTTTGATTAAATTCGCGAAACATAATATATACATATTATAAGCATGTATTTTTCATTTAAAACTTTGACGACTCTGGGAAGCGCGTGTTAATATTCAAATTAAGTGCTCAAAATTTACAGGAAATTTTTTTTCTTATGTATTTAGAAGATATTTTTAGGGGGCGGGAAAAAAAAATTCCAAAATGATGTAAATTAGTACCACCCTAATATATATATATAAGTAATTTAATTTTGACGCTATATGTATGAATCTGTGTGCGTGTCTGCTGTGTATATTTTTGTATATATTTGATTAGTGTGTGTTTAGTGATACATCGATCACAGATATCTGCCGCGTTTTCTTTTTCAACAATATTTCTTCGATTATTTTTAATTTTTCTAATTTTTTTATTGATTCACTCTTTTTTTTTTTTTTTCTTTTTTAACGAACTTGTCGCATCGCGTTTATTTTTATCGTTGTTTAAAAACCGTCTGTCATTCTTTCTCACTTACTCTCAAGGATCATCAAGAAATACATTTGTGCGATTTATATGCCACATTCTCATAGTATCACAAAATTATAATTATAATTATAATAAGAATAAGAATAAGAATAATAAAAATAATAATAATAATAATAATAATAATAATAAGAAGAAGAAGAAGAAGAAGAAAAAGAAAGGATGCATAAAAAAAAACAATAAAAAAAAAAAAAGAAGGAGACATTTATTATTCTCAAAATACGATAATAATATGTCTGCGGAATTTTTTTTTCTTTTTTATTTTTTT
>NW_014569687.1:289076-290448 GCF_001313835.1 Polistes canadensis | reverse complement strand
TGTATTTGTTTCATTTACTTGTTATACTATTAATCTTATTAATTAATAATGATAATAATTATATAATTATAATAATAATAATAATTAATAATATTAATAATTAATAATAATTAATAATAATAATAATAATAATAATAATAATAATAATAATAATTATAATAATAGTAACGTTTTGTTTTTGTCATTAGATAGAAAACTACTCGCACACCTGTGTTTCGTTTTTCTTTATGTTTGTTTTCTTTTATATCCTAAAAATTATAACTCCATCCGCGTAGTTTTTTTTTTATATATTTAATGCAGTCTATATATATATAGAGATATAAAATTATAAACGATTATTATTATTATTTCATATCGTTGAGCCGAAAAAAGAAAGAAAAAAAATAACTTCTTTTGTGTTTAATATTCATTTTCATTTTATTTATAATCGTATCTGATTATCAGAGAAAAAAAAAAATTAGGATTATCATTATAATCGTTCATTTAGAAATATTGTACATATTTAAAATGTATTTATACCGCTATATAGTTTTCAATCTCAGGCAATCGGTAAGAAAATTATTATTATTATTTAAATATCTCTTGCTTTTGTCATTAGCTATTTTCCGTTCTTTGTTGTATCTTATTCATTGTTGCTGTTGCTGTTGCTGTTGCTAATGTTTTTCTAGTTTTTTCTTTATTATTATTACTCTTATTTATTTTTGTTTCTTCTTCCTCGAGAGAGAGTATAAATTCTTTGGAAATAAAAACTAAAGTGAAGTAATCGAATCCAAATACAGTGTGGCAATGTAACGCATGACTTATAATAATCATTATTATTTTGTCTTAAATGTTCGTTTTTATTCTGTAGAATTTAAATATTGAAATTTTTGACTTTGAAAAAATAATGTAATATCAAGAAGAGAGATAAGAGATTTATTATTTGTATATTTTTTTTTTTTTTCTTTTTTTTAAATATTTATTTTTCTTTTCTTTATACTTAATTACAAAACAGAAAAAGTTTCAACTCATTATTAAAAAAGAGATATAGTAAGACAGCAATAAAAAGGAATTATTGATAGTAATAGTAATAGTAGTAGTAGTAGTAGTAGTAGTAATAATAATAATAATGATAAATAAAGAATAGTTTGACTAAGAGTAAATATAATTATAGTCCATAACACAATTATAATATACAGCTTCAGAGACTCTAATATCGTACAAATTAATTATTACTCTACGAATAAGATTTTTCGTTTTCTTCTTCTTCTTCTTCTTCTGTTTTTTTTAATTCATTTATATTTATTTATTTATTCATTTATTTATTAAGACGTTAAGTGTCAAGCATTGATTTATTTTTAGATTTCTTCAATATGACGATAACTGGAGAAAC
>NW_014569687.1:286800-289021 GCF_001313835.1 Polistes canadensis | reverse complement strand
GAATAAGATTTTTCGTTTTCTTCTTCTTCTTCTTCTTCTGTTTTTTTTAATTCATTTATATTTATTTATTTATTTATTTATTTATTATAAATTCTAATACTTTAATATTTAAATTTCTAACAGCAGAATGAGAATTCCGAGAGCGAGATAAAAAATGTTACATAGCAAAAGAAAATATATATATTTCTCGATCAATGAAGACAGATCGTTTTCGTAAATATTTTTCTATTCACGATACTTCGTTTTGTACTTTTTTGCATAAACATTAATTAATAATGTCAATGCATTAAATAACAAACCAATATAAAAGGGATCTTTATAAAAGATCAATGATTTAACTTCATTTTAAAACTGATTTGATCAATGCCTAACACGATGATGATCCATTTCGTTAGATATTTCAAATCGATATAATTTCTTTTTTATGCGTATATGTATTTATAAGTGTAAGCATATGTATATGTATATGTATACATTTATATATAAGTACATAATATATATATATTTATATACATAAATAATACATAAACATATACATAGACTTTCAAAAACAAAAACAGAGCTCCAAGAATCGAGAGCCAACTACCTCACATGAAAAGAGAGTTTTCGGTTTATAGTTTTATTATATTTTATTATCCTTACTATTCTTATCGTTTTCATCGTTTCCATCGTCATCATCATCATCATCATCATCATCATCGTCATCGTCATCGTAATCATCGTCATCATCATTATCATCATCATCATCATCATCATCATGACCATCATGATCATCATCATTATCATCATCATCATTATTATTATCATTATTATTATTATTATTATCATTATTCTTATTAAATCATTTTAGAAAAAGAGATAGAAAAAGAACAATATACATACATACGTACATACATACATACATACATATATATATATAAAAGAAAAGCGTGTAAAAAAAAATAGTGAACAAAAATAAAGGATAGAGAAAATTAATAAAAATTAAAAATTAACAAAAAAAAAGAAAAATAATAAAAAGTAGAAAATAATTAAAAAGGAAAATATAATATAGAATTTAGTCGCAATTTATTAATAATCGTCATGATTACTGCCCGACTGTACTTGGTGGTAATGATCAAGTTACAGGAAATGCACTATTCAGAAACTTGACGGAAGTTTAACGCAAATGCAAACAAAATAAACATGCTTATGCTTTCTCTCTCTATCTCTATCTCTATCTCTATCTCCCTCTATCTCTCTTTCTCTCTCTCTCTCTCTCTCTCTCTCATTCTCTCTCTCTCTCTCTCTCTCTCTCTCTCTCTCTCTCTCATTCTTTCTCTCTTATTCTCTCTTTCTCCCTCTCAGTTTCCCTCTCCGATATATAGCTTTCTCTTTCTCTCTCTCTCCCACACACCACACACACACACACACACACACTTTCTCTCTCTTTCTCTTCTACTTTCGCTCTCTTTCTTTCTCTCTTCCTCTTTCTTTCTCTCTTCCTCTCTCTCTCATTCTGTCTCTCTCTTAAACTCACTCAGAGATCTCTTTTATACTCGTCTAATATTTCATTTTTTTTTTTTTCTATTATTCTCTTTCTTACTCATGCATATCTTCTTATGTCGTCTATCTCTCTCTCTCTCTGTATGCTGTTTTCTTCTAATTTTTACTTTTTATTTCTCACACGTAACAAACATACATACATACGCTTTTGCTCGTTCTCGCTCTTTCTTACTCTTTCACTCTCACTTTTTTATTTTCTTCATTTCTCTCATTCTTACACTCAAGGATGGATTCCCTCGAGTCCTCGGAAGCGACGGACAGATTTTTTGGGGGGCACACCGTGCACGACACACACGTTTAGTAGTCGATCGGCCATTTGTCGTCGAAGGTTTTTTCTTTGCTTTTCTTATTCTTTTTTTTTTTTTTTTTCTTATTTTTTCATTTACGGTAGTATTTTTTTTTTTTTATGTAAGATGTGTGAATATGCATGTATGTATGAAAGTGTATTTTGCATTTTAGTTTGGATGCGTGCGGTTGTTCTTTTTATTTTCATATGTATATGTATATGTATATGTATATTTATGTATGTGGTTGGTTGCTGTGTATACAACATATTGGTACGTAGGTATGAACGATTGGCTTAGTGTATATCTCTCTGTTACTTTTTTTACTTACTTCTTTATAATACGTGTCTCTCTTTCCTCTCCTCTCCTCTCCTCTCCTCTCCTCTCCTCTCCTC
>NW_014569687.1:241815-286785 GCF_001313835.1 Polistes canadensis | reverse complement strand
TATCTCTCTGTTACTTTTTTTACTTACTTCTTTATAATACGTGTCTCTCTTTCCTCTCCTCTCCTCTCCTCTCCTCTTCTCGTCTCTTTTCTTCTCTCTTCTCTTCTCTTCTTTTCTCTTCTCTGCTCTCTCTCTTTCCCTCTCCATCACCTTATCCCTGGCCCTGCCCCTGCCTCTGCCCCTGCCCCTGCCTCTACCCCTATCCCTATTCTTATCTTTATCCTTATCCTTATCCTTATTCCTATCCCCTATTACTATCCTTACCCCTATCCCTATTCCTATCCCTATCCCTCCCTATTTCTCTCTCTCTTACTCTCTCACCCTTTCACTCTCTCACTCTCTCACTCTCTCTTACTCTTTCTTTCTCTTTCTTTCTCTCTCTCTCTCTCTCTCTCTCTCTCTCTCTTTTTCTTTCTTGCTCTATGTACGTATTTCTTTGATGTATTTGTTAGTAGAGTGCAGTGTATGCATGTAAGTGTATTTGTATGTTAAAGTATATGTAGCATGTCCGTGAATGGCTAAAGGAAATTAGATCGGAGGGTGGTGCAGGAGTGTACGTCTGAAGTTCAAGGTCAACGGGGACTCGGAGCAGGTGGGCTTGGCCGGGGGTCAGGCTCGCTCACTATGCTGTGTGGTAGACCGGGTAATCCAGCAGTAGGGGGAGCTGAAGCAGGGCCTCCAGCCCCGCCGCCGCCTACCGTTGGACCCGCGGGGCCTGTCGGACCCCCGGCGCCTGCACCGCCTGCCGAGGAGTTTGGTCCGCCACCACCCCCACCACCACCGCCGCCGACGACGGAATGCCCACCGGGAGGTGGGGGTGCAGAATCGTGAGGAGTCGTTGAATGCGCCTGTTGAACGGGCAGCGCCCCAGCGTAGTATCCGCCGTTGATCCCCTCGGGGTAGCTGCTGGAGAAAGCGAAAAGAAATTGGCCACTTCGATAAATGCCTTTTACAAAGTGCCCAATCGATCTTAGGAAATCCAAAGGTTCGAGAACGCTTCTATAACCACGTTACTTTACACTTGATTCTCTTTCCATGTAATACGAGTTAACATCTGCTTGAAAATCTGTTTCTGTAAAAATTACGATATCTTTTTCCCGGGTGCAAGAAAAAGAAATAGCGTCGATACTCCAAGTATATAAAATATACCCTACGATTTTTAAGCCTTAGTTGAATTTTATTGGCATTTTAAGGACGCTTACCCGGTCGAGGAAAGGAAATACTCCTTGTTTACACAGTTTCGTAAGCAGTCTGGTATGCGACCGACGATAGCTCTTCGTATTTCGCTGGCCGCCATCTCGCGAAGTTCGGTGCAGCTCGCGTCGCTGTAGAATGCGGCGTGTGGTGTGCACAACAGATTCGGCGCATCTTTCAACGGACCTAGGGCATACACGGAAAGAAAATACATTATTCTCTTGCGATCTATCTTTGCGCCCCACAATCTTTTTTTCTTTTTTCTTTTTCCTTCCCATCCTCTTTTTAAAATTTCAACGTGCATCGTCAACGAACGTATCTGCTTGTTTATTTCTTACATTTATCAATTTATCAATGATAAAAAAATTATCGATTCGTAAGCTACGTGGTAACGATAAACGTTGTCTCCTAAATATGTTCACCTTTAATTGATTCCTTTATAAATAATATGCCACTGGTGTATAATATATACCAGATAGTCAAGAAGAGGACTAGGATGACTAAAGGAAATATTAGTCAGAGAGGGAGGGGGTTAGGTATGGTCAGACAAAACTCACATTGTGTAGACTGACCCTGAAAGACATTGTATGGTTCATTTTCATGAACATCCAATGCCGCTGCACGAATTCTACCCTGTTTAAGTGCGGCAGCTAATGCATCATCGTCTACCAGTCCACCTCGTGCTGTGTTTACTAAAAATGCTCCTGGTCTCATCTGCAATAACATCGTAGTCTCATTAAAATATCAATAAAGAAACTTGTTTAATTAATTATAAGAATATATTAATACCTGCTTGATAGTGAATTCATTTATTAGGTGATGATTGTGCTCATTCAAGGTACAGTGTAGAGACACACAGTCGGATTGAAACAGTAAATCCTGAAACGTACAATGAAACATAAGTTTGATTAAATTGATGGACATTTGATTACAAAAAAGTAAAAAAAAAAAGAATACTATTAGGAATAATAGAAAGGATTCTTCACCTGCAATGTATAAACCCTGGTGAGTCCAAGAGATTTCTCGATTCCATCAGGTAGGTAAGGGTCATAAAAGATGACAGTGAAACCAAAAGCTTTAGCACGTAATGCAACTGCAGAACCGATCCTGCCTAAGCCGACTATGCCAAGCGTGTCGCCTCGTATCCTTGCACATCCTGTTGCTGCTTCCCTAACCTAAAATATGTTACATATTAAAATAATTATATCTTATGTCCTTTATAAATAAAAAATTACTAAAAAAATACATATCTTTCTTTTTTTTCTTACCTGTTCAGGTCCAGTGAATTTTTTTCCTTCGCGTACCATATTTGCTAACCAATATGTGCGTCGATAAAGATTTAAAATCAGACAAAGAGTGGTGTCTGCTACTTCTTCGACTCCATAGCCAGGCACATTGCACACTGCGATGCCAAGTTCACCAGCTGCTTTGACATCGATATTATCTACTCCGGATCCAATTCTAACAATAATCCGTAGCGTTTTGAACTTTTCAAGGTCTTCTTTTGTCAAAATTATAGTATGCCACATAAGTGCACCTACAGCTTCATTTAATACCTATGATATATGAAATATAAATAAATATCTCATTTAAATCTCAATTAAATTAAGATACGATGGATCTCCTTTTACAATGCAAAGATATCTTACCTTTTCATGAATTTCTGACGTGGACTGTGCATCGCAAAAGGCCACAGTCGCAACATCTTTAAGAATGGGCATTTCAATAGAACAATCTCGTCCATCAAGTAAAGCCACTAGTGGTCGTGATTGGATGGGCCCATTTGCAATAGGGCCCCTTAGATTCTCCATTCGAGGGCGTTTGGGCATCATCTTCCGTTTGTCCATCGGTCAGACAGCCCCCCCTATGTTTATGTTTTTCACCCTTACTCTCAGTTTCACTAAAAATGTCCACTATTTCGCAAAAAAAGTTTTATAAACCGCACGCAAGGAAGCCTCTTCGAATATCTGATTATATGATTTTGCACTTTGATGCTTTGTCACACAAATTGCTTTTGCAACACCGACTTCTGGTTGGTTTTTGTACAAGGACCACAGAACCTCCAACGCATCACGAATCGCTGAATACCGTCTCCTGTAAATAAGGAAACACAAGTTTTATTTTAATGTGCAATATATTTGTAAACTTACATACATCAAAAGCTTATATTATAATAAATATTCCAGGTATTAACATACATATCTTAAGTAAGCAACTCTTTATTTCTTATTTGTAATTTAAAAATTAATTCTAATAAAGCACGTGGGCAATAATACAACGCATTATTAATTGCAAAGTAACGCTTAATCATTTGTATAAAATCATAGAATAAGAAATATTAGTATAGTATATTACAACAATAATGGATGCATAGAAATGAAATAAAATAAGCAATCAAATGGTCAGACAAATAAGCTTGAAAAAATGTACGTTGCACAAAAATTACGTGAACGAGGATGATAGCATACATACATACATCTTTGTTATGGAAACGGATGAAAATGTGAAATATGTAATAATGAAATCTACATCAAAGGATAGATTTGTAATTCGGCATACTAAATGAATGCCACCTTTGGAAGCAAATGGCATAAAAAAAAAGAATAAACGATAGTCTGACAATCGAGTAATTAACCCTGGCAAAACTTATGAAGAAATTACTGCGAAAACACGCACACACATAATATTCGTAACAGCGTGCGCGATTGAAAACTTTTTAGGTTACCTTGAAACGCGCCGGCTTAACCTGCGCACTGCGTACGTTCGAGCGAGTAAAATAATAATATCCTGTGGGTGAATTAGAAAAAAATATCACAAAATATCGTAATATCACTACAACTTTGGAATAAGAAATAAGATTACGAGAATTATTCCTGTGGTTATTACTTAAAACGTTGAGAAAAAGAAGATCGCAGAGAAGCGCAGAGGGCACCCAGAACGAAATCACTGGCGGCGGCTGGGGATAATGTTTTCGGGTGCGTTGATACAGTACACTACTCTTGGCGTTGGTAGGTAGCACGATATATATTAGCTCTGGTATTCTTTTTAAAAGCTTCAACTGATTTCTCACTTCTTAGCCAATAACGGTCAACCGAAACTTTGTCGATGACCAATAACAACACAGAGATGTATATATAAGCATACAAGAAGTACATATGTATATATGTATACGAGTAACTTCGTCGGAAAATAAGCTCGTATTCTTTATGAAAGCTTTGAATGATTTCTTACTTTTTTTTTGCCGACGACGGTCAAATAAAAACTTTATTGATAACTAATAACTAATAACAATAGAGACGATATGTATACACATATATACATATATATGTATTTGTGTGTATATATATATATATATATATTTCGAGTAATTTTGTAGAGAACAAATTTTTTTTTCCTTTTACAAATAATGCTATTACGCATTCGATCCAGTTACTACAAGAAAGTAATTAGAAAGCCAATCATAGTGCATCTACGTTTCATGTACAAGTTATACATATATTTATATATATATATATATATATATATATATGTGTGTTGTGTACCATGTATATATGTTTATGTGTATATAAATCTTACTAATACATATAATATATATAACACACGCACGATATTTCTTAAGGCAAACTACTCTACTGGTGGAAAGATGAAACTGATTTTTCTCGTTAGAGGCCTCCACTATAGAGCGTTGGTCAACGAGTCGAAAAGAATAACCCTAAAACGATACCGATTTATGATTCAGCGCTTTTATGTGGTCAAACGGAAAAGTGCTGAACTAGTAAAGTTCCATAAGAAAAGTCGGCGCGACTCTAACACGTGGCGCCCTCGCATGCGTGAACGGACGCTTTGCAATTGATGAGTATGTGATAGGCACACACATACACATACAACGCGCACGCACGTATGCATGCACACGCGCGCAAGCGTGCTTTCATCTCAAGATACTACATACTGTTCGAAGTAACCCCTTCTTATTCTTCTTCTTCTTCGTACTTTGTTAACGAACGATTCGTAACGAGATTATTACACACGTGTCTATTACTAGTTAAGAAGAAAGTTTCTACCGCGAATCTTTCTCATGAAAGAATAGAATAAAAGAAAAAAAAAAAAATAAGAAAACATTTCGAATGGTTTTTCTCAATCCTTTTTTGGAAATATATTTTGACATTGACCAATCAATTTTCAAGGATTAACGTTCTTGAATCGTGTAAACGCCGTTGCATATAAAATCCTACTTTGTTTTACTGTTTACACATTAATTGACACGAAAACAAAATTGTTGTTATTCTTACGATTAATTTACATATGAAACTATGTAAAAAAAAAAAAAAAAAAAAAAAGGAAACATTTTAATATACGTAATAAATTTTCTACATTGAATTTAAATAAATTTGAAATAGACTTTAAATAGATAATAAATGTATTTTTATATTCGTTTATCGATATTGATATTTTTCAATGTTTATCGATACTTATCTATAATTCTATTAACAAAAAAAAAAAGAAATCAGAACTAACCGATAATGAAAATAAAAGTGTATCGATGAATCGCTTCACACGTGTCCGTGTAACTTTTGAATGATAGAATGAGAGGGAGGTAAGGAAGTAGAGAGAAAAAAAGAAAGAAAGAAAGAAGGTTTGAGAGTTCGCTCGAATCCGTAGGTCAACATACGCGCGCATAATCGAAATACGTAGACATAGCTTCTTCCGCGGGGAAGGGGAAGTAAAGAAGAGATAGAGAAGGAAGGCTACACAAAATGAGATCTACTGCTGGCCTCAGCGAAAGCGAGGATGCGATACTAACGCGAAATGCAAACCCAAGCACTTTGACTTGGGCACATGTTGTGCCAACTCAGCGAAAACGCCAAGCTCATATCATCAAAAGGAGAAGAGACAGAGAGAGAGAAAGAGTTGAAACCCCAGAAAGAGAAAGAGAAGCGACAAGAGAAAGGGATAGAGGGGGGAGGAGGAGATTAAGTCCTTGTTCGACAGCTGGCAGAGCGTATATATCGTACAATGTACGCGTACGTGAAGTTTAACCCGAGGAACAAAGTCGCGGATGCATTTGAGGAAGCGCGTTAAAGAAGAGAGACGTAGACAGAGAAAGAGAAAGGGGAGAGAGGGAGAGGGAGAGAGAGAGAGAGAATCAAGCTAGCTCGTATTTACTATATATATATGCATATATTCCTACCACTACTACTACACAATGATCGTAACTAGCTATAAACGTTAACGACCACGTACTATGCTCGGAGGAGTCACTTCTTCTGCTCTCCACTCTTCCCCTGTTCCGTTCCATTCCGTACCTAACCTCATCCCTCTTTCGTCACCCCGAACTTCGTCTCGTTTATCTCGAGGACCGTGATTTCAGTACATGTGACGCGCGCGCTTTGATGATTACGCGTTAGAGTATAATTTGGGGAAAAACAAAAAAAAAAAAAAAAAAAAAGGAAAAAAAAGTTAATAATATTGGATTGATTTGTAAGAAAACATTTAAGTATTGAAGAAAGAAAATTCCGAAAGAAATGGTCAAGAAATGAAGTTGATAAAATGCTTTAATGTNGGAGTCACTTCTTCTGCTCTCCACTCTTCCCCTGTTCCGTTCCATTCCGTACCTAACCTCATCCCTCTTTCGTCACCCCGAACTTCGTCTCGTTTTATTTTTTTACCGTGATTTTTCTGTTTTTCTTTGTCGCGCTTTTTTGATTTTCTTTTTTTTTTAATTTGGGGAAAAAAAAAAAAAAAAAAAAAAAGAAAGGAAAGATAATGTATATAGTATTGGATTGATTTGTAAGAAAACATTTAAGTATTGAAGAAAGAAAATTCCGAAAGAAATGGTCAAGAAATGAAGTTGATAAAATGCTTTAATGTCTTGGCTTGCGCTATCCTTTGACCCTATTTCCTCATTTCCATGTGACACATACCGTACACATTATGCTGCGTTGCATTATGGCACACACAACGTCCACGTTTCCAGCGCTCACGTTACTACTCATCCAACGACCTAACCTAACCTAACCTAACCTAACCTAACCCAACCTAACTTAACTTAACTTAGCCTGACTTAACTACCCAACCTAAACTAAACTAAACTAAACTAAACTAAATTTATATATATCTTTTTCTCTCTTCCATCATTAATCCATCTATATAAAAGTTTTCTAAGTTAGTCAAATTTTATTCCAAAATTTCTTTCTGGGTCTACACGTCACTTGGTTTAAGTGATTAAATTCAACCCTTTTGCTTTAATCTCGGTGTGCAACAGAGTTTTACAAGTTGGACAGATGAAGAAGGATAGAGAGATAAAGAGGACGAAGGGATGAAAAAGAGGAAGAAATGAGGGAGGAAGGGAAAGAGCACGCGCGCGGGAAGGACGAGGTATATTATAGAGAGGTTGAGTAGGAATCGTAGTAAGAGGAGGAGGAGGAGGAGGATTGAAGTCGAGGAGGTGGCGGGGTGCTATGAGGGCGAAGTTATCCAATTATTGTCTAACCTGGGAGCAACTTTACTTGGCTGAGAATCGTGAGGAAGAGATAGAAGGGGGGAAGGGGGAGGGGGGGAGGCTGCTCGTCCTCCTCATGGTTCACTCACTCTCTTCCTTCCTCGGACCCCTTTTCGCTCTCCCTCCCTCCTCACTTCCTACAATCGAGCCACGATAAAGTAAAGTTTGTTTCAAAACTTACCTCAGCGAAGTGACTAGGTTTTTGTTAGTGACACGTGAAATTCAAACGACCGTGCCACCCCCAGCCCCCCTCCCCTTCTTCCTCCTCCTCCTTTTCTCTTCTAGCTTTCCCCTTTCTTTCTCTTTCCTTCCCCCTCATCCTCGGAAAATAATCGCGTAAGCTTTTTTATCCCCCGTTGCGATAACTTACAAGAGGGGTAAGGGGAGGGAGGAAAAGGGAAGGAAAAAAATGAGAAGAAAAAGAAGAAATCGTCGTCATTACGAGGATGTTATTACTCTATGCTCGGAAATTCACTCATCTCTAAATTATATCTCTCTCTCTCTCTCTTTCTCTCTCTGGTCGACACATTTTATCGGCTATTATTTCCGTGTACTAAAGAAAGAGAGAGAGAGAGAGAGACTCGCGAGTTTCGATCGATATTAGTGTCCAAGATTAGGGTAACTTCGAAAAGCTTGTGCATGAAAATGTTATCGCGTTATATAGGATGACACCGTTATGCGATAGATACACACACGTTTGAAGAAATATATTATTATTGATTTTAATTATGTATATATTCACCTATAATTTTTCTTAATTACAATAACATACTTTTTGTTTTCTCTCTTTTTTTTTTTTTATTACCAATATAAATAAATTAATAATAATAACGAAATAAAAATGAAATGAAAAGAATAATATGATAAATCGAAATAATGTGAAAAAAGAAATAAAAAGAAAATGATATTTTCTGCTAACAAGTATCGCGCGGCACGTGTTAGAACGTTAAGAACCAAAGTTCAAGGTAAAACTACTATTTTAACGTCAGATAAATGATACAATTATTCTTCCTCAAAGAAACGGGAAGTCAAAAGGAGAAGAATAAGAAGAATAAGAAGAAGAAGAAGAAGAAAAAGAAACTTGGAATGATCTATAGATCTCTCTTTCTTACTATTCTCCTACGCGACAAAGTAGGAAAAAAAAGTTCAAAAGAAAAACAAATCAAAACCTTAAAAAAACCATAAAAACATGACACGCAGATACACGACATACCTGCACGCATAGATATATTCGTATATACACATATATACATATATAACACATACGAGAGAGACACTCGTGCATAAGAGGATTTGTTTCATAAAACTTTTCACGGAGTATGGCCTACCTATACATATATATATACACACACACACATACTATCGTAACCCTTCCTCTTTCTTCCTTCCTTCCGGAAGTTTTCTTCGCTTTCTTCTTGCGAAATAAAGTTTACTTCTTGGTAGGAGATCTTGGTTGGTTTTGCGCTTGCCAATGGCGGGAGCGTATGTTGAAATTCGAAATGTATCGCACGATTACGCGACAATCAGAACTATTTCGAAACGACTACAATCTTTTGTAGCGGAACATAAAAGTAGGCGCTGCTAGCTAGGTGATTTCAGGGGGTTTTTAGAAGGGAGATGAAAAAGGGTGGAAAAGCATTTTGTACCTTCTGCATTCATTACTACTACTACTACTATTACTCCCTACCATCAGCACTACTACTAGTAGTAGTAGTAGTACTACTACTATCAACCCCCCCTCCTTACTGATTTCTCCTGCACCTTTTGCAGAGAAACGAGCGAACGGCCATGAAGGTGGAAAGGGAGGAGAAGAAAGAGGGGGCTGGAGAACGGCAACTACTTAAAGTTGGCGGAAAGTTTGGCTCGGCAGCAAAGTTAACTCAGTTAAGTTCTCTACTCCTAAAGCGAAACTTCGCTTCTCCAACGCCTGCCCTTCCTTCTCTTCCTTCTCTACCTCCACCTTCTTCTTCTTCTTCTTCTTCTTCTTTGCCCTTTCTCTTTCTTTCTCTCTCTCTCTCTCTCTCTCTCTTGTTTTATCCATCCATCCATTTCTCTTTCTCTATCGCACACATAACACACCTGTGCGTTCATTCCTTCACCATATACTCTCTCTCTCTTCTCTCTCTTTCTTTATTTCTCCTTCTTTCGTTTCACGGTCTTCGCCATCATCTTCCCGCCATTCTTGAACCGAAAGAGTAACTACTGTGTTTTACGAGTAATTTTCTTCTTCCCTTTCTTTCTTTCTTTCTTTTTTAGAAACACTTATTAGAAATTATCGACGCGATGAGAAAGATAACAAAAAAAGAAAAAAAAATCTCTTAATCAATATTATTACTGTTGTTATTATATTTAATCTCAAGTATTTTTGAATATAATCGGATCGAAGAATATGAATAAGCTTTTGTATACACATAATAAGGAAGTAAGACCGATAAAAAAAAAAAAGCTTTAATGTAACGTCGGCATCTATGAGAAACAGATCTTATCTTCGCTTGTAAGAAAAAACGATCCACAGAAATCCTGATGCAGAAAGAAAAAGAGAGAGAGAGAGGTACGCAAGTGAAAGCGATAACGTTAACCGACTTTAATGTCGTTTCGTTACTCACACGCACCGCGTACCTCCTCGCACGAGTATCAGAAGCATAATTCACCACAGCAAACAGCAACGTGGCAAAGCTTTTCTCAGTAAGTTGCATACGAACGATATATACTTGGACCGTTTGTTATTAAAATTGTTTAAGAGTTTCATTTTAGAGAAAAAAATTATATAATTTGGATGTTTTATTTATAATTCACGAAAATGATGTATTTGCTTAATTTTGCTCAACAATTAACTTACACCAATTTTATAATAAACGGCCAATATACGTAATATATGTTGATACATTTTATTCGTTTATATTTATTTCTATTTTGATAATGGAATTTTCATATAGTAGAGTAGTAATTTTTATCACAATTGTAAGCTTCTAAATTAAAAAAAAAAAAGATACTAGAATAATAAGCAAATAATAAGATATGTTTGTGTAACATAAATAGTAATAAATATAATATAAATAAATAAAAAATACACATAATATTGTACAAAGGATGTACGAGGGTGGATTGAAAAGTTTTGACTCCACGTGGAAAAATAAAAAAAATTGTTTTTACGTTAGACCTCTCAATCTGTTCAACTCATCCACGTGGTAATTTAAAAAATTACCAAATAACTTTTGAATCAACTTTATACCCGTGTATAGAAACGTATACGAATGTATTCCTAGTAAGAATGAAAAGGCAAATATTTCTTAATAGACCGATTAAATGGAGAACACGGAAAATACATTTGGTTGTTCCCTTCGGTATAGAAAAGTCGACCAATCTAAAAGCAAGTAACGTTTGCCTGCCGATCTAAGAAGAAACATTGGCGGAGATCGTAAAAAAGACGACGACCTTCTTCCTTCCCCTGACGACGGTCATAACTGCTCGTCAAGGATCAGGAGCTAGAAGAGAGTAATCCAATGCTCGGTGCTCGTTTTCGTATTGGTCGACGCCCCTTAGTCCCGCGATCGTTTTATTCAAGGACGAAGCGCGATCCATCTTCGTAGGAGATGAAGTCTGCCAACGGTAGTGAAAACGTTCTTCTTGAAGGTGAGAGACGAGAAGGAGAAGAATTTGATTTTATAATCGAAAGAAGGAGATACAACGATGGGAATAAGAATGTCCTTTTCCTTTAATAAAAGAAGAAGAAGAAAAAAAAACAAAAGAAATTGCATCAAACTTATCTTTTCAATACGTCGTTTATTCTCATGTTCAATCGTGTAATGGTACCTCTTATGTAGAATAAGAAATTTCTATTGTATTGTAAAAGAGGAAATGATATATCTCTATTTCTGTTTATACACCGAAGTAATCCTTACATTGATTTTAGAAAGGGGAACGAATGAATGAATGAATGAATGAACGAACGATAAAGACGGATAATAACTTTGTTCTTATCTCATAAGCAAGAGAGAAGAGAGAGGGATCGATATTATCGATAGAACATTTTCTTCCTAAACAATTTCGAAATCCGATAAAAGTAACATTACAAGAGTATTATTATTTGCCTTTTGACCTGTTACGTCTGAAAAGTGTCTCTTGATAAAAGAAGCATCAAAGAAGAAGAAGAAGAAGAAGAAAGAGACAAACCAACAACAACAACAACAACAAAAATAACAACATCAACATCAACATCAACAAAACAAAAACAAAAACAACAACAACAACTACAACAACAAGAAAAAGAAAAAGAAAGAAGAAATAGAATAAGAAAAAACGCAGTAAGCGTTTATATGCGACACCCTCACAGAACTACCACCAGGTGTAATACACAAAACGATTTCCTCTTGTTCGAGGTGCGACGCACTCGGCAACCGCGAGCAACGAGAGAACGATTCGTTCCTTCTTCACCATTCCTTCCTTTCGTACATTCGTACGTTTCTTTGGTAACTATGTATTGGTACATAACTGTATTTGCTTCAAGAGTAGAGTATAAAACGAGAAAGGAAGAGAATAAGAAGGAAAGAGTAGAGATAAAAGAAGGGTGGGGGAAGTAAAACACGAGAGTCCATTCTACGCGCAAACCCCCGATGATACCCCACCCCTCTCGCCATATAAACCATTACCCCTCTTTCCCTGTCAACCCCCCCCAACCCACCCCCTTCACGCGCAACGTTGTGAACAGCGCGAACTGCTGCTCTCCATCGCATCACGCTTAACGTGTGCGCGCGTGAGAGCGTGTGCTGCTGCTGCTGGTGGTGCTGTTGGCTGCACGTTTAAGATGTTATTTTGCTGGTGGCACAGCAGTGCCGTCGCCGACTAGCCAGCCAGCCAGCCAGCCAACCATCCAACCAACCAGCCAGCCATCCAACCAGCCAGCCAACAGCACATCCAACGACGAACCGCACGCCGGGTTAGGACAAATGCGTAGAGACCGCTGGGAGGGAAGAGGAAGAGGAGAAAGAGAGGGGGGTGGTGGTAGAGTTGCATGGGAGTTTAGTTCCTCCTAGTGAATATGGCATCTTGACTCCTAGTAGTGGAGCGTGGCAAGCAATGGCCGGCCCCGATCGATGTCTCGGCTTCTCCCTCTCCACCCCTCTTCATCCTCTTCCCACCATTCCTCCTCCTCTCTCTCTCTCTCTCTCTCTCTCTCTCTCTGACAACACCATCCTCCTCAACCAACCCCCCTCTCTTTTCCCCAATAGCTGTCGCAACCTGCACCATCGCCGTGTCCCATCCTTCGTCTCGTCGTCTCTCGCGCTTCTCGACAAACCAAATCCCGAAGCTGCTTACCGTTCAACTCTCTCTTTCTCTTTCTATATCTTCCTATCTTTCTCTCTGTTTACAATGAATTGATATATGCTATCCACTTTACTCTCTTCCACACTCGACAACTTCTCTTCTCTTCTCTTCTCTTCTTTTCCTTTCCTTTCTTTTCACTCCTACCACCTTTTTGCATTATCCCTCTACCCTCTACTATAATTAACCTTCCTACACAACAGTATCCTGATATTTCCACGCGAAATAAACACCCGAGAACTTTCTTCTTTCTCCGCATTCGGAAAAGTCTCGGTGTACTTTATATATATATGTATATGTATGTGTATCTTAAGTATGTATCTGTGTTTGCAGGAATCGTCAAACATTCGATCGGATATAAAGTTGTACTACTGACAGCGACAATTCATGTAAAAACAATTAATTTGTATTTGTTTTATACACAAGAAATGATTAAAAAGTAATAAAAATGATTTTAGTTTCCGTATCAAGTTTTTGGATCACGTATCACGCTATGGGAATCTTCTTTGTTGTTTCATGGAAAATATTGTACTTAGGTATATGTGCAGATTGGGGACGGTTTATGTAGAATTTTTATAGCGTGTTGTATTACAACCTTACACTCAGGGAATACCCTAGCTAGCTAGCTAGCTGCTACTACTGCTGTTGCTGCTGCTGTTACTGCTACTATAGAACGGTATTACGCAATTTTTTTTTACCGTGTTACATTACAAACTGTGCTCTCAAAGTACCGTATTATAAAAGAGATATTATTATCAGTATTATTAGTATCGCTATTTGGTATTTTGGTATGCACCGTTTATCTATGAATGGAATCAATTTAATCAATTATTTTCATTTATTCCCTATATATATATATATATTTCAATTATTATTATTATTATATTTGTATATTTATCAAGTTCAAGTTTGTAAATAGAAATGAATTGGAGAAAAAAAATGTTAAAAATGGTAATTTTAAATAAGACGAATCAAAAATCGTTTCTACTCTGTAGCAAAGAAAGAGAATAAAACAATGTACGGTGTATAAAGACAAGTTTGCCATTTTAACTTTCATCAGAGAAGTTTGATTTCTTTCTCGGGGCAAAGTTTTTTATTAAAGAAAAGTACGAAGAGAAATGACTCTCTCTTTTCCTCGAAAATTAGCATCGACAGAAATTCTTTCGTTCCCATGCATATACAATATATACGTATGTATATATGTATGTATGCATGTACATATATATATGTATATATATATAAAAAGTTAGAAAGATACGTAACACGATCGGAACGAGTCTACAAATGGGATTAAAGTGGTACTTGTAACCATTGAAAATATTCAACCCCTCCTATACACAAGAAGATATTCGTACGATAAGTGGTCGAGAACAACTCTATCTTTAACTTTATCTCTATCTTTCTTTTTCTGTGCGTATAAGAAAGGATAAGTATTAGATTGTTCGGAAAATAATTTCAGTTTTTGCACAGAGATAGTCACGGTTAGTGATATCTAATCTTACTCTAATGTAAACTTCAAAATCATTTTACATTCTAGCAACAGATATTTCAGACGCGTGATTTAGAAAAAAATAGATTTTTTTTACCATCACATCAGAAATAGAAAATTAAAGTGTATATTAATAAAATGAATGTTAAAATTAAAATGACTTTTCTAAATTTCGCCTTAAAAGATGAATCACGCTTAAGTTGTCCAGTTTAAGGAAATAAGAACAAAATAATGGCACCGATGGAAGCTAATTGTTTTATAACAACGTAAGAAACAGCCAAGAAATAGGATTTATCAAATTCAACAATTCACGATCATTTAAAATGCTTTGGATTCAATATATACAAAAATTGTCTTCTATTTCTCATCACAAAAAAAGAAAAAATGAAATTACTTTCCAAACAATCTTTAATAGAAATTTAATAAGTTTAAGTACGCATGTAAGTATACTACATACATATAGCATATCACTTTTACCAACTTACGTATGTTAGAGGACTTTGAAATCATTCAAAGCATACCAGAAGGAAAGTTCTAGACTCGCGTCCTTGACCTTGCGCTTTCGACCATATTTCTTAGCTCGAACAATGGCACACAATTGTAGTACTTAATAAACTCGAGATCATGAAATTACGTAGATATATCTCGAGAATGTCATTCTAAATACATATATTTATATGCATACACACATAAGTGGAGTGGACCAAAATTTCCTAAATAATTTGTTTCCGATTACAAAACTCCGAACTAAGAAACTTTATAACTATACTGTATAAAAAAAAGTAATCATTTTCTAAATCGATCGAGTATTACTCACGAATCTTTGATACCATCGGAAAGAATGAACAACACGTGCACGTACACTGCTGACATGATAGTAATTACTGATGATCGTTTGTTTATTATCAGACCGTTTTCAGTCAGACGAGTTTTCCTAGTGTTTATTACACAACTGCAGACAAGTAATGTCTTAAAAAAACTCAAATTGACCTAAAAAGAAAAAAAAATAACATAAAACTTATAAAAGAAAAGTAATCAATTGAAATAAAATCACTATAAGAACTTTAAATCCCAGTACTATAGAATCTAACGGCGTAGGCAGTAAGGTGTCTGTCAAAATATGTTTAACGACGATTAATGTGTTGAAAGAAATAATCAGTTTGATCACCGACTCCAAGAGATCAATGATTAAATAATACGAAGATGGATTCTAGATTGACGATGATATTGTTGTAGTCATCTTGTTTAGAGAAAAGTAATAGTTTGATCAGAACATCAACGAGAACAGGAAACTTGGAAGGAAGTGTCTTCCAAAGGGCAACGTGTAACAGTAGCAGTAGCAACAGCAGCGATAGTACCAGTAGCAAAGCAGCAGTAGGTTACAGTGCGCGCGATAGTTAAGTCAGGTCAGTTTGCTAGCTTACATAAAGAGGCTAAGTAGCGGCGAAAGGAAGAGGACAGCGAATGTTATACACGAGAAGGACAAGTTAGAACAGAGGGAAGGTAATAGGGTGGGGAGATAGACAAGAAGTAGGGGAGGTAGAGAATGGAACTGGTAGGAGTTAGTTAGCTAGTGACTGACTATGTATGTGTATATATGTATAGAGAGAGAGAGAGGGAGAGAAAAAGAGGAAGAGAAAGAGAAAGAAGTAGAGAGACTGTTAAAGGGGTGGGGGCACCTGTTACAACGTTCAAGACTATCCTATCTCTCTTTCCTTCCTTCTTTCTTTCTTTCTCTCCTTTCATTTCCCTTCTTTTCTTCCTTCCCGTAGACACCACTTAGGTCGTTACATTTAAATTTCTCTAGTGAAGGCAACGTAACCGTTTTCCTGTGCATAAACCCATGGACACGATCGATGCGGTCATTCTCATTCTCTCTATCTATTTCTCTTTCGTAGAACACGATACATTAGTCGTCGTATTTGTATGTATGTAATATACTTTTTTATATATAGTTCTATGAATCTCCAAATTTTTAATAGCATTGAGAAGAAATTAATGGTAAATATTACAGCTTAATTACTCCCTCCCACATTACTATTACTATTATTAATACTAGTATATTACTACGCTACTACGATTACTATCGTCACTATACATTTCTCTCTCATCAATCGATGTTTCCTGGTATTTCAAGCGAATTCACACAACAATCGTCTTCTTTAAATTCAATGTATTACTTTCTTATGAGTATTATTTTTGTTTTCTTTTTTTTCTAAGCATCTTTATAACTTCGTAATAACTTAAAAAATTCAAGGGATAAGGGAGAAAACAAAAATAGACAATCTTTAGACGCTAAGTATGTATACAAATACTTATGTATACATGTGATATCGAAAATCATAAGATTGTTTACACAATACGATTTCCGAATGTTGCTTCTTATCGCATTCTTCGAATCGATAAAACATGTTGATAACCACCAAGTGGCTCGTGAAAAAATAATCATTGCTATACTTTGTAACTTTGATAGCTTGATAAACGGATGAATTTAATAGGAAAGGGGATAGACAGAGAAAAATAGAAAAATAAACAGCAGAATTTAGAAATGTTTGTCGAAATGGTATCATTCATATAACATGCACGCTCTCAAAGTAACGTATGATTTATAACGGCTATGGTCAATTGGATATATTAGTCGAAAAATATATGCTCGAACACGCGATCGGTACACTTTCAATACATACATATGCATGCATAAATAAACATACATATATACATACATAATGTATATAAGAACATGCAAGAGCAAGACGACCGAACTAATCGACGACAGTTTGGTCGAGCGGTTAATTCTAAAAATCCTCCAAGCTACATCATAATTGGTCGATCTCCGTAGGGTCCTGACCATCCAATCACCGTCCGGCAAAGATCAACCAATGATAGCCGACCAGTTCATAGAGAGCAAAACGATTCTCTACAAACATTTAAAGAACAAATCTCTTCGGAATAAGTAAAACCAATCTCATTTTTGTATTAAAATAAAAATGTGTGGTACTTTTAGAAGGATAAACATAAAAAAAAAAATAAGGAAGTATTAGGTTAAAATGTAACTACCTTTTTTTTTGCATTTTGGCCCTATGTGATAGAGACGCTTTTATGATCGACAAGAGACACATATCTCTTTCTGTCTCTTGTTAAAGTATTTCGAGAGACTTACGGAAGAGCGAGACGAACCCGCGTCCGCATCGAAAGGGAGAAAGAGAGAGAAAGAGAACAGTTTGAAACGTGTCGCTGAAATCCTATCACGGTGGTGGTAGTTCCCCGTCGTAGTCGATCAGACCGAAAAGAGGGAGAAAGAGAGAGGATACCGGACGAGAAAAGAGAGTAGGAAAGAGAAAGAGGATGATAATCGGGCCAATCCGGCCGATGGAAGGAATAAAAAGAAAGGCGCGTGGCTCGTTGCTGGCACGGCGTCTCCCGCCATATCGCGCCGCCAGTTGCCGCTATACGCACGTACGAACGCGAGCGTGGCAGAGAACAAGAGAAAGAGAGACGGGGAGGAGAGAGATGAAGGATGGGAGGTAAAGTAGAAGAGGGGAGGAGAAATTGAAGGAATGAAGCGGGCGCACACCCACACACACATTCACGTCCAACACGAACGTGCGATTAGCAGGAGCAGGGGCAGCGGCTGCGGCAGCAGCAGGAGCATGAGCATGAGCAGTATCAACGGATACACATCGGAGAATTGTAGTCGTGAAAAGGAAGAACGAAGGAGAATGTATTGCGTAGAAAAAAAAAAAGAGGGAGAGAGAGAGAGAGCAGGAAAAGAACGTGAGCAGTCACGGAATTCTCTGCGGTGCGTATGTATGTGGACCGCGTGCGACGTGCTACTACGCGGCCCGCGTCCACCGATAAACGGGCAAGGATAGAGAGAAAAGTGAAGAGTAAGATAGATAGATAAAGAAAGAGAAAGATAAAAAAAAGGGAGGGAATTATAGCATTAATAAAAAAGAAAAGAAAAGAAAAATAGGAATCGTGCCGCATCGACTAACCTGTCGGAGGCGACTCTTCGTATATTTGTCGAGCACCTTAGAACTCTTCGTCGTACTCGTGGCGTTTTCACCGGTTGTACTGAAAGGGACTAACGAGACAAGGGGAATAACACAAATCGTATCACTCTATCACCACTGTGTTCCTTCGTATCCTTTCTTCTTCGGTTGCTTAGGTCCTTGTTGAATATTTTTTTATCTGGCTCTCTTGTTGAGAGCGGAGGGGTGTCCACACGGCGGCGCGGCTCTCCTCTCGGTTCGCGCCGCTCTCGCGTCGTCCACGGCCGACTTCGGAGAGCCTCCCCCCGTAGAGAGAAGCCCCGTGTCGATCGTATTAATGTGGACACTGTGATCGCGCGCGCCTCTATCCTTAGGACGCTCCGTAACTTTCTTAATTATTCGATTTTTTCGATTATACGATTAAAAGAAAAAAAAGCGAAGATCCGACGATACGCGGAACTACGCTCGCGACACTCTCCCTCGCTGGAGGAAAATGGCGGCCCCCGGTCGCCCGAGTGACTCGCGCGCGCCACCGATCCTCTCCGTCACCAACCGACTGCTCACGGACACACCCGAACTCCCCCGACCGACATATACCGAACGGTTGAACGCTTAAATTTAAGATTAATTCAACGACAAACTGCCGACATCGACAATATACTCGATATATCACTCTTTATACCTTATTATCTCATTCCTTAATTACTATATTTATTTATTATCATCTTAATGTTATTTATTCTTTCATCATTTTATCTAGCATCTATCGCAGTTTTATCGCACGTGTTTAGTTTTTAATTTTTTTTATTATTATTCAGTTAAATTATTGACTTTTTACTGTTTATGTACAATACTGAAAATAAGACATTTTAAATATTAAAATGCTTCTTTAATTATAACGATACATTATAATATCGTTATTATTTATTGTTAGATTTGAAGATACAGAGTCTCCATCTTGTGTTCTGATATCTTTTATCATTTGAAACCGTGATTTCTGAAATCTAGCCTTTATATATCTTTCTTACTTCATTATTTTCTAATAGAAAATCGTTGACCAATAATATTTTAAATATATATTTGTGAAATACTTCCTATGATTGGTTGATTTCAGAACTGCGATTTATGGACCAATAGAATGTAATGAAGTACATTGTTGATTATATACTCAAATTCTTATCTTTCGATTGGTTGACATATTCGAAGTTTTTCACTGATAAATGAAAAATTTTATATTATTATTATATTATTTCAATTCTTATACATAAACAAATAATTCAATAAATTATATAAATAATACGTAAAATATAAGTAATTAAATGTAATAAAAGTAACAAGATTTCTGATTGGCTATCGATCACTTAGAAACATGGTTGCACTTTCTGTTGATTATTGTTGCTTAATTTTACTTTTATAATCATGACATTTTATTATTAAATAACCAATATCCCATTGCTAATAAAAATGACAATATTAATAATAAAATGTATCATAGATAAATTCAAATTTAAGTATACAATTAAATGGCGTGTATCATTTTGATTAGTAGAGTCATCTAACGGTTTAAACATATATTATAGTATACTTAACAATTACAGATTAAGCTTTAGTACTAAATATCGTAGCATTTGTTGCTGCGATTTTGTATGAGGAAAGTTCAAAATTATTTCATAACATTTGATTGGAAGAAAACAAAATACAAATAATAATATTGTTGCACTTCATGCTTTCTTTCAGAACGCGGCTTAAAAACATCCAACGTATGTAAATAATATTAAATGATTCGTTAGAAAAGAAAAATGCAAATCTGACGTTCCATCATATATTCGTCACAAATATATCTCTCTTTCTCTTACCCCTTTGTCATTGTGTTACTACATTTTACTTGTTGAGATTGTACGTAAAAATGGACCAGTACTTAAATAGTGTCTTATTGTTCGAGTAAATATTATTGACTGATACGACAATTATTTCAAATTAGATTTGATAGTTTCACTAATCATTCGACATGTCAGACGTGAAAAGTCTTGAACATCCAACGTTGAAGGTAAATCATTTCAAAATCTATTAATATTTCATAAAAAAAATGACATTTTAAAATATTTAACATATATAAACCTTGGTTAAATGATTTTTAACATGTGTTTGTTTTCTTCTATTTTGTTATTTTCTTTTTGTACTTTTCGATAATGCAGGTTCCATATGAACTTTTAAATAAAAAGTTTCGTTCAGCTCAAAAGACATTAGACAGAGAAGTGTCACACGTACAAACTGCAACGAATGAATTAGAGAAAGGATTGAAAGAGGATGAAGCAAGCGTTGCTACTGGAGAAATAACTAGACTTTTAGGTGGTGTAGTAGCCAGACTTCAAGTTTTAAAACGCAAAGCAGAGGAATCTATTGCTGAAGAATTGCAAGCTGGTATGGTTTGCAAAAGACGTTTGGATCATTTGAAACAACACGTCAATACAGCTCCCAGCGCTGTTAATCAATGGAGAAGACAGAGATTAGATCGTATGTTGGTCGAATATTTTCTTCGGAAAGGCTACTATAAAACAGCAACTAAATTAGCAGATAGCAGTGAACTGAGGGATCTAACTAATATTGGTACAACAAACTATCATTTATTATATGTGTTTGATATAATTTTGATCTACCTTTTAAGAATCATTGGCTAAGAAGAAAATGTGTATAATTTTTAGATGTTTTTATGGTCTCTAGAGAAGTAGAAAAATCTCTAGCAAATCATGAAACTTCAAGGTGCATTGGTTGGTGTCATGACAATCGATCAAAGTTAAGAAAATTAGGTAGTACAATGGAATTTAATTTACGCGTACAGGAATTTATTGAATTAGTAAGAGCGGATAGAAGACTCGATGCAGTTAAACATGCCAGAAAATGTTTTGCCAATTATGACGATTATCAGTTACAAGAAATTCAATGTTGCATGGGACAACTGGCGTTTCCTGCTAATCTTTATCTCAGTCCGTACAAGGACTTGTTAGATGAAAAAAGGTATATTATCTTGTTATACATATATTAACAATATATATATTTTAACTCATTGATATTGTTTTTTCTAGATGGGATAGACTAATAGAACAATTTAGACATGAGAACTATAGACTTTTCCAATTAGCCAGTCAAAGTGTATTCACAGTAGCATTGCAAGCAGGATTATCTGCGCTAAAAACACCTCAATGCTACAGCGCAAATAAAGAAGGCAGAAATCCAAGTTGTCCTGTGTGTAATGAAGCGCTTAATGAATTGGCAGCTCCATTACCATTCGCTCATTGTTCTCAATCAAGACTTGTTTGTAGTATTAGTGGCAAACCTTTAAATGAATATAATCAACCAATGATGATGCCAAATGGATATGTTTATGGAGAACAAGTGAGTCAATTTTAAGTTAGATACACAAATATGTGGGTAAATTCTTTAAACATATATCCTTGTAATAAATATATTTTTTTCTTATGTAGGCTTTGGAAAAAATGGCACAAGAAAATAATGGTATCGTAATTTGTCCAAAGACCAAAGAAGAGTTTCCTTATAAAAAGATTGAGAAAGTATATGTTATGTAAAATGAATAGTTACATTTTAAACTATATAATACATAAAACACGGGAGTTTTTGTGCAAAAATAGGCATTTGTTTAGATAGAGTTTATCATTTTTCTTTTCTTTTTTTTTTTCTTTCTTTTTCCAATTTTTGTTGATATAAAAATATATATATATATTATTGTTTCGTGCTATGTAATAATATTTACTAGAGGAAAATACAAACCTCTTTTTACAAAACTATTTTTATACTAATTTAATAATATATCCAAAATATACATTAATAAAATATATCATTTTTATGTGTATTATTATGATTCTGAATAATATTATTTTTATGTGATTCTATTAGTTATTTTTTTCCTTTTTTTTCTTAACGCGTTTATTAAACACGTATTCAATGGTAAGCATTTAAAAGGTCTCAGGTAATTATATAACTTTGGTAATATATATATATTCTGAATTTTGTAACTGCGTTATAAGAAAATTATACTTATATTATACACATTCCAAATATTTTTCGATACGTCGATAGATTAATCATTCTAAAAACTAATACTTTAGTCCCGAGGTATTATTTTTAATATGAATATATCGTGAGTTTATAAGAAACGTATAAATAAAAATAACTAGCTTTGGAACTATCAAATACGATTAATAAATATAACAATAATAATAATAATCATCATCATCATTTTCATAAATTATATAAATTTTTATAAGAGATAACAAGATCGTCAAAGTTTGTCCACAGTTCTACCTTGGTACTAGAAAATTAATAGCCGAATTTAATAACTACTTATTAGGATGTATTACGTGTATACATACATTGCAATGATTGCATTACTAATAATATATTCGGATTATACAATTTTATGTGAAAGATATTTGATGGAGATACTTAATCTAAACTTTTAATGCATATGATACGTATCTTAAAAAACAAACACGAAATATGTTTTTATACATTTTAATATTTTTTATAAAAATATGTTTTTTTTACATCAGATTTTTGTTTTTTTTTTTAATTATTCAAATGATTGCATTTCTTTTTATTCTTGTTTTAACTTATTGTCTCTATTGATATACATACATGAAGGATTGTCCCTTTTTAGAAATTTAAATTCTGTATATTTTACAATAAGAATTTTTTTTATTATTAGATTATATTATAACAATAGAATGATAACAAAGGCAAGTATAATGCCTTATTATATTTTGAATGCATGTAATAGATAAATAATGCTATTAAAGTGTAAAAACAGTATATATATATATATATATATATATATATAACAAATCCACGTACACGCGTCTCATAGATGCATACATTACACTCGTCGCACGGAATAAAAATCGTTACTACATTTATAATTCTGGTCGTAAATAGTATTTTATAGGTTTTGCTTTTTTTTTTATTTTTTTTTTTATAAGGCGTGCAAGGTTGGAGAAAATTCTATTTTTTAAATATTAGTAACGTGTATAACAAGCATATATGTAAAAATCTTTTCTTATAATAATATTAATAATAATAATAATAATAATAATAATCATAAGATTTGTAATTTATTTATTACAATAAAATGTAGCTCGCTGACGAACAAATGAAATGTACAAATTACAAATATCTGTGCGATATCTAATCGATAAATAAAGAAGAAATTAGAATATTTGTATAATAATGAACTTCATTAAAAGTTATAAATTATAAATAATAACATTTTTGATCAAATATTTTAATTGTATATTTGTTTCATTCGTTTAAAATATATATAACACGCTAAACAAATCAAACAAATGAGAAAGTAACGAGATCTAATAAAACTTATCTCTCTATTTACCCAATAATTGTAATAATCAGTGTAAATATTATTTGTATTTAAAAGTTATTGTATAAATATAAAAAAAGTAATCAAAGCAATATATATATGTGTATGTGTGTGCATTTTCACTATATATTGTAAATCTCTCTGTTTCGATCTCTTTTTCAACGTACTATTTCTACTTTTTATATAGAAAAGATCTATAAAGTATCATGTAAAGTCATGAATTATTACATTTTCTTTGGTACTTTTATTCTTTCGAAATGCTATTATATTATCGTCATATAAGAAATTTTTCGATTACCATTTTATGAAAATAATGTAAATTTCTTGATCGATTTTAAGATTTGTAAAAAAATCATGCAAGCGTGAGATATCTAAATTGTTTGTAAAAAACAAAAGGTGGCTATCTGTTTATAATAATTTTCACTTTTTTCATCATTAATTCTTCATGCGTATTATGTAACATTATTGTCTGTTTCATCATGAATCATTTACTCGTATAGAATAATACAGTCGCATAGACTTTATTATTTTCTTATGTACTATGTTTGGTCACTTATAATGGCTTTTAAAACAACAAAAAAAGTGATAACTTATCATGTTTTCTTTCATAAAGATTATCTAAGAACACATTGTTTATGATGCTGCTGCCTATCGAGTATATTTTCGTGTAAAATAAATGTTATTTATGCGTAACAAAGATAAAAAAAAAAGAAAAAAGAACATACGTAGAATAATTAAAAATGACTATTCAACAAGAAACAAAAAGTAAAAATATATACAACACTACAACCTTACGAGTGTATAATAATATTAACATTCATATCACAAACTATAAATTTATTAATAATTAAATTTCTTCTATTTCATCTCCTAGCATGCAAATACATAAAGAGTATTGTAATAACCGAGCGCTAAGGTACCCAAATCCTTGTTGTTTCCATGGAAGCCCCTATTGAAATCAAAAGTTAGATAAAAAGAAATTGTTACGTAAAATAATTTCAATTATAGTATTAAAGCAAATAGATTAATTATAAGCGTAGATATACTATTGGTTAGTCTGTCAAATTGCAGTTGAGCTTCAATTCTGGGCCTCACAGGAAACAAATCCGATTTATGGTGGATACTCGACGTATTTATTTAACATGTATGATGTGTAATTTTAAAATACAAATAATAACAGTTTAAATGCTTGTTCAAAATTTGATTCTATTAACAATGTTATTTTGCTTCAGATCGTTCTATTTAAAAAAGTTTTTTCTTTTGTTCTTTTAAAAAAGGAAATAATTTTTATAAAACGAGAAACGATACGTTTTAAATTTCGTTTCACAGTCGGAATACTTATAATCGTAGAATTTAAAGAAATTGAAATTGTGTGCTTACTCTCCAGCGGCTTTGTAATATTTAATTCAGGCATTTCTGTAGAACCTAATGCGACATATATAGTTGTTTTTTCATTAAGGCTGATTGGTCCAATTTATTATGATATTTTGAACAAGTTATTATATCGAAATATATTGTTTGTGATAATAACCATGTACCTTTGATCTTTTCATTAATTTCTAATTAGTAACACAAAATGTTGAGTTAAAATAATAACGATCTTTGGCATTAACTGAAATCTTAGAAAATAATTCCAAACGATGTTTGTTGATGAATGTCAAAAATGTTATTCATAAAATATCCAATGCTCTCTAAGATATGATCATTGGCATAACAAAAGAAAACAAAACTCCAGTAAAAATACCAGTGATCAGTAAAGCTGCACCAAACATACCAGCTACTGATGAATATTGTGGATCTACCATTCTAAAAATGACAAATATATGAATTATTGCAATCGTATCGATTAGAAAAGTTCATTTTCAAGGAATGTACTCTTACTTGGGGCAATACATCATTGCAATAGATGAAAAGTAACCATGAGAAATACCCATCGTAATCCCGATAACTAAATATCCCCAATCATTTGTGATAAACACTGGCAGATATCTTGTAATTTCCGCTGGTTGATAGTTACAAAAAAGAAACAACGGTATGAAGAATATCCGTAAAATAATTGGTATTATCAGATATTTTTCGCTGGGCTAAGTAAAAGAAAAAAAGAAGAATTACACTTCAACGTCAATATGAGGAAAGAGTAATAAGCAATAAAATATTTATATACCCATTGAACGATAGATGCAATGGAGCTACCAATCATAGCAGTAATGTTGAAAGTCAGAAAACACATAATGCTAACATAAAAATCAGGCGGAATTATAAACTCTGTGTTTGATACTTTTATATCAGATTGAACGGCAGGAAATAAAGTAAGAGTAACAAAAAAGACAAGAAATATGTTCAAAAGTTGCGGTGCGCACTGTGATACTATTTTCCAATAAGGTATTGTTTCCATTTTCCCGCTTGCACTATTTTCCAATTGCCTTTTATTCAACTCTTTCTGGTTAAGTAATTCATGGTATCTATAAAATCTCTTCAAAATATTGACAAAGTTAATATAATATGTTTTTCTTTCTTTTCATAAGAAAAATAGGTTTGTTAAAAATTGAAAATGTCTTACATTCAAGGGAAGAGCAAAATATGTGTCGAAACAGGCTAGAAGAATAAATAAAGCTGTTATAAAATAATAAATAGCTGCGGTTCGCGCATTTGGTGCCATAATTTGAGAAACAAGATTGAGTGAAGCTGTGAACGTTCCACATATATTCTGTAAAATTAATAATTGCAATAAAGATAACGTTTACTTGTAACAAGTAAGTATTCATTTGAAAATAAAATAGTTATTATAATATTTATAATTACCGAACCCAAAATAACAGCCCCTGTGTATTTGCTGGGAAGTTTCGCAGCCATTCCGAATACCGAATTTTGATAAATTCCATTAGCAGCTGCAGAAATGTATTATATAAATGTCTACATTTCTGAATAATTGTTAATATACGTATATAATTATATATTTTATAAATAAGAGCTTACTGTTTAATACTACAACGGAAATCATTGTGATCCAGAAGAAAACCCCAGGCCATTTAGAACTATCTGTCATTGCCAATATAACGGTAAATACAAATATTAGAACTAGCGTAAAGATACTCCATGCTATGCGTGTTGTTAAATTTCCACTAAAAGGATAAGATAAAAGTAATTAATACAAATTAATATTTGGTCATAATGCACATTTCATTTATACACAAAATTAAAATTGATGTATTATAAAGAATATGCATACCTGAGCTTCATAAATATATTTAACCAATTAAATAACAAGTTTGGGATTTGCGAGGCAAACCCCAGATATGAGAGAAAATGTGTCGAATAATTACTCTCAATATCTGTATATTCTTTGGATAACTTGTAATTGACAAAATACTGTAAAAATAACAAATTTTACTTATATAAATAAATTGTTAAATAATCTTTACAATGATGACGATGATAATATTAAAAAAATATTAAAAAACGAGTAAATAAATAAATATTTTAAACAAATAATACTTACATCTTTTGCTGTTATAAACATATTCCATGGCATTAAAATACCAATTCCATGAAGTACTAGTATAGAAAATACTAAATGTAATCTAAAAAAATTCAAGTAAAATATTTTGATTATCTTTTTACATATTTCATAATTTAACTTACACTAAATGTACCTGTCACTTGGAGGATTTATTTCTAGATCGGCTTGATCCATGGTTACACCTTTAAAATTTAATTCGTCGTCCGGTCTTCCAGTTCCTTCCCAACCTGGTGAAAGACGTACAGGTTCGCTACCTATAATACATAAATTAATTATTTTTATAAGCTTCTTTTTTTTTTAACCTTTCACAATCCTATGTAACTTAGAAGTCACATACCAATAGATTGAATATTGTTTATTTTTAATTTACTTTTGTTCTCAAATGTATTGTACAATTTGTTTTCAAATGTACTGTACATTTTGTTTCATAATTTCTCTTTGGTAATTTATAAGACTTTAAAGAGAGAGAGTTTGAAATTTAAAAATAAATTTATAATCTTTGAAAATTCCCAATTAACTTAAATTATATTTTGAGGATGATGTTTGTTGATTCGACACTGAACACAAATTTATTTTAAGTCACAAACAAAATTTGAGCTATAGATGGTTAATAAAACAATAATAAATATTTTATCTACATAAAGCAAATTTAATTATAAGTGCTTAAAATTGTATTATATAAAAAAATTAATTGTAATTTTTATTTGCACCATTAAATCTTTAAAAAATTTAATATAATTATAATTTTTTTAATAATAATGCTACGTAAACAACAAAACGATTCTAACTACTTATCGAGTTAGACTGTTAAATTAGACTGAAGATAATTGTTTGTTCGTACCATACAATTATTATGTTTTATCGCAATAGACTTTGACCAAAACTTACTTATTCTATTTCAATATTATCTTTAAAATAACAAAGTGTTTCCCAAAAGTATTTTAAATCAAATATCCACCATAAAAAGACTTGTGAGTTGACTGTTGAAACCAAATTGAAGATTTAAGCCAAACCAGTTTGAGCAACCGTGTCCTTTTTAAGGTACGTACAAAAAAAAAAAGGCTGATTCTTGGAAGAGAAAACAAGTCCTTTTAAGTCATCCCTTAAAAGTTACCATTAAGGTTACTATTTTAAAGTAACCTTTTAAGTTAGAAAGATAAAACGACGAAACTTATAAGATTATACAATATAAATATAGATTATATGATTAAAGAATAGATACAGAAAAAAAATACCTTTAGCAGGGACAATACGTGCTCCATTGGAATCTTTTAAGAGAGTTTGTTCTTCAGGACCCGCGCCAATTTCTTTCTTCGTATAACTACCCGCCATTTTTTTGCTACAATTTCAAACTTAAATTGATTTAAAAAAATATATACGCGATTTTATAATCAATGCATCTCAAATAATAATCGATAGATAAATTATACATATGTCGTAACGTTTAAGAACAAACGAGACTTTGATTAGATAAACGAAATGTTTTTTATAGAAATTTGTACTGTCCTCTTATTTTCAATGCCATGTGCGAACCAACGAATAAATTCATTGGATTCCTTAGCGTGCGATGAACTCCGATATTTAACTTGGGTTCTAATTTGAAGAATAATCTAATTGTACAAATAGACTAATCTAAAATATTAGAAAGGAAAGTATGGAATGACACTAGCACGCGGAATTTAACCATTTTCCTATCTAATTTTTTTATAGGTTAAATTCTAGTATAGAATTCTAAATTCGTTCTACGCCTTACCAGGCATCGTATTAATTTCCGCAAGATGGCGTGCTGATCAAGTGCACCAATGTCCAGGACCGTATTTTTAAGTACCCTTCTCAACAGCGGCATCGCCATAATTGCATATAAATTTACAAATTAAAACATAAATATATATATATATCTATGTATAATATATGTGTACATGTGTAATTGTCGGTGTAATACGTTTTTCATATATATATTGGATTAGATTATTATTTATACCTTTCTAATTGTTCATGCATACTCATTTTTTTTATTTATCAATTAAGACCAAGTTTCACTTTGATAACGATTATTTTTTTCTAAATTTTCTATAAAATTTACAGCCTCCTCATAAGTAAATTTTCCATTTTCTTTTATTAAATCGATAAATTCATCACGAACGTTGTTCGGCATATTTTTTGAACTGCCCGCCAAGTAAATATTGGCGCCATTTTGAAGAAATTCCCAGCACAATGATTTATTTTCACGTATAATATGTTGCACGTATCTGAAATATGAATAGAAAGTAATAAAATAAGTTAGAAGTTATTTTTATATGTGCAATATTTTTATATAGGTCCTTACATTTTATCCTCTTGATCTCGAGAAAAGGCAGAAAACAATTTTAGATCAGTCGTCCTGGCTAAATTAATGAAATCTTCTTTGCAATGATAATCTTTTTCTTTGTATCTACATCCAAAAAATAATAAACATGTGCTGAGATCTTGTTTCGTGGCAGCTTCCTCTAAAAGTAACGATCTAAATGGTGCAATGCCTGTACCAGGTCCAATAAGAATTTTTGGCACGTTTGACGGGAAAATAAAAGTTCCCTTACGTATCCAAAAGATGATTTTACTATTAACTTTCAAATTTGCTAGCCAATTTGAACATAGCCCTAATCTACGCTCTAATATTTTTGTTTTATAATTAACAACGGCAACTAATATATGTATTTCATTTTTTGTACTTCTCATACTTGATGCAATACTAAAAGCACGTGGTTTTATCGGTGACATGATTTCAAATAATATTTGGATATTTAATTTACTCGTAGTATGCGGAAAGTCTGCTAAAACTTCAATAATATTTCTCCGTGGTCTATTAACATAATTGTATAATTCTTCTTGACCACTGGGTATGGTAAATTCGTGAAGCTTTTCTTTTTCTAAATCATTTTCGCTAATTTGATGTAATACTTCAAAAGTAGATCTCCGTGGTTTGTAAGACAAATCCCAATACTGCGCTACGATTTCTCCAAGGGTTAAAGTTTGTCTTAAAACATAAGGTACTTTTATTTCTTTTTTGGACACTTGAACAATCATATCAGGATAAAGTAGGATGTTATTGTCATTCAATACGTTAAAGAATTTTTCAATCTGTTTCAGAGAATTCTTTGGTCTTACATAAATAATATCTCCTGGTTCATATATAATATCTTCTTTTAGAATTTTAATTAATCTAACATCTTGAAAGTGATCTTCAGCAGTAGTTCTTATATTGTCGATAACAGTACCTATTTTCATATCATTTTTTAGATCCATTTCTCGTGTATAAATATCAGTCTCCAAATAATGAGCTGTTTCCATTAATGATTTTTCTTTATGATCATCAAGTACAGTAACCTTGTATCTTTCAATTATTCCTTCAACGTTATCATGAATACTTATCTCAGGAATATTATAAATAGATGCAATCTTCTCCCAAAATTTCTTTACCCAGAGAGTAAGAACGGCATCTATACCTAAATCATGTTGATCATCCGCTAGACCTATCGGCAACAGTTCTATTCCACCAAGTTGTGCTAGTCTTTTATTAAGCTTTTTAGCAGCGAAATTAAATTTCTTATATGAACTATCCCCAAGACCGATGACACCATATCTAACATTACTAAGCATAGAAGGAGGAAGACTCTTGCGTAATAAAAATCTCCAGAACTGTTTCATATTATCAGGAGGATCTCCTTGTCCAGTTGTCGCAACAACAAAGACCATTAAATCTTCCAAACCAAAATTAGTTAAATCATAATCATCTAATGCAGATACCATGCTGTTCAATCCTTTCCTAAAATTAAAATAAAACATCTAAACAATACCTTAAATAAAACATCGACATCATTATTTCGTTATTAAACAATTTCAGTCATATTATTCTTTAATTCTTCAAAAAAATAAATTATCGAAAGAAAAACAACAAAACCTTTTGGCACGTTTCCAGATTTGTTCGGCCACATCTTGAGCTGTTCCGGTTTCGCTGGCATATAATATAGTTATACTAAAATTCATTATGTCAACTTGTTGTTATGCCAACTAAGAAAAAAATAGTCTTTTTGATTTTGTAACTACCAAAAGATTAGTTAGTGGATAGAATAACAACACTTCGACCCAACACAAGCCCCAAGCATGCTTTTCTTGGACAGCTGATAATTTGTGACGTCACTATTCATTCAACTGAAGGTGGGCTCAGGTGAATTTGATATCTCTCGATAATCATTCTGAGATCTTTCTCTTTAAAGATAACATTTTTATTTCGATAAAATCACCACGAATTTATATGATGACAAATTTTGATTCAATTAAATGTCAAGGTTAACCAACATTTAGGCTGACAATTCTGTTTTTTGGCACGTGGCCTGAAGTATTTATAAATAAAAAAATATTCTACGCGTGTTCGTCGCATGAACGAGAATCATTCGAACGCTGTGAATTAGAACGTTGGAGAGGGGGTTAGAGAGGGGAGTAAGTAAGTGGCTGGGAAAGTGGCGGAAGAGGAGGAGTTGGAAAATTTCGCGCGTCTTTCTTACTTTCTTGGTTTTTTACATCCCCTTTTTATTTCTAACATTTTTCTTTATCTTATTTTTCTCATATTTAAAAAAGTTGATGTTTACTAATGGAGCGAGATAAAATATTGAAATATTAGTTTCAAGGCATATGTATTTACATATAGTGGGCTGTGTACGAAGGTTGCAAAGGTCAAGAAGAAGAAGAATCGGTACGAGAAAAAAAAATGATAAAAAATGATTAAGGTTGAGAGAATAATGGTAGATAAGGATTCGTCGTATTTAAATATTTAGATGTAGAGATAAATGATAATAGATTTGGAGAGACAAAGGTGTAAATGCCAAAGATGAGGTTAGAAAGATCATCGTCGGTTTTAGAGTATTTACAGTATCGTATCCGTGACGTAACAGAGCGGAACATCGTATCTCGTATGCATGCACACATATTACGCTGGCAAATCCGAGCGAAACGGTGTTGGCAGCACTGACGTCTGTTTGCTGCGGATGACTGTCAAAACCTACTTTCTCGATCAAGTCGACAGATTTCTCGTGTCGGATGGAAAACTGGACACGATGAATTTATCCAATTCGTAAAGTGAAAAAGACACATTCGTGGCCACAGGGCTTGCGTTTAAAGTGCGTTTTTTCTTAATTCATTTGAAAATCTAAGTGTGTGAGTGAGCAAGTTAGTGAATAAGTTAGTTAGTTAGTGAGTGAGTGAGTGAGTGAGTGAGTGAGTGAGTGAGTGAATGAGTGAATGCAAAAGCTCCAAACGTTTGTTGTTCTTCTCTCGTTGACTCTTGGTCTCGATTAAAATCCATCCATTAATTACATTGCTTACTCGCTCGATGGGTTTTGGGCCATCGTGTCTTCTTCGGCGGAAAGGAAAACGTCACCGATTCGAACGCCAAGAAAAAAAGTTTCCTACTTTCGCCCTTGCGTTTATTGACGCGCGAATCTTCTGTCTTAACCTCTATTATTATTATCATCATCCTTTGTTAAATGCGCCTACTGTGGAGTGCTCGAAATAGTGTATGAGAGACCGACAGAGAGACTTATTCTCTCTTCATCTTCTTCATCTTCTTCATCTTCATCATCTATACTTTTTTACGAGAACCAGCTGATTGGAATCATCGTCATCGTTTCAATGGAACTTATGTATGCCTGACAGCTATCTGTTTAAAATCGACGTACTATTTCATCAGGTAAATTTATTCTTGTCGTTATTCTCAATGATTATGTTTATCCTCTTCTAACTTTTGCATTCCTTCTCTTTTTCTTTTTTTTTTTTTTTTTTTTTCTAAAATTTAAAGTATTGTCATATTATTTGATAGAGATTGTTATTGTTCTGTTTGTTTTTTTTTTTTCAGATATTAATATCTTCAATATTTTGGGAAGAATTAAAGTTCCATAATAATTTCCAATCAAAATGCTTGCCCCATGACCAAAAGTTTATTATGTAAAAAGTACAAGACAAAAAACCATATCTGCCAAAGCAAGTTGAATTCAATGCTATATATATATGCTGTGAAGTGTAGTTTATTGCTATGTTACTAAATATCATAATTTTATATTCTGTTTATTATTACGAACAATATTGTTGTGAAATTGTGTGAAGAGAAAAGAAAGGAAAAAAAAAAAGAAAGAAATATTTAAATTAAATATTAATAAAATATTTTGTGTGTGTATATGGTAGAGGTACAACAGAGTTCTCACTATCAAGAATTATTCATTGAAGATGAATAACAGACTTGAAGAGGCAGAGTCAAAATGGACTTGTGAATATTGTACGTATGAGAATTGGCCTTCATCATTGAAATGCACAATGTGTAGAGGTGCCAAGCCTTTATTGGGTGAAGATATTTATCGCTTACGTAATACAAGCCCACAAAGGTCAGGATCAAACGTTGCTTCTGGCCCTGTATCTCATATAAGTCCAACAGATTCGTATAATCAAACCTCTCAGAATTATAGTCACAATGTACCAGCTGGAGGAATGTGGTCGTGTGGCATATGTACCTATCTCAATTTTCAAAATGCCTCACGCTGTGTTCAATGCAGTAATAAGAAACCTGCTGGACACAATCAGTCAATAAACTCTATAGCTTCCAATTTACATGAGCATCTAGCGCCACTTAGATTAGCTGATCCTCCGCCTAACTTATGCTCTAATTCTCAAGTTAATCCACCGGCAATAAATTTGCATCCTGAAAGGTACTATAATGTACAGACTAATGCTCATCCCGAAAAATGGTCCTGTCTTGTATGCACTTATGAAAATTGGCCAAAAGCTACTAAATGCGTTATGTGTTTTCATCCAAAAGAAAAAGATAAAAGAGAGAGATCTGCAACTAATGTAGGTTTAATTTTACCGAGTCCCGAAAGAGATCATAATCAACGCAGCTTACCTTCTCCACCTCACGCACCTTATATTCATCAAACGCAAAGAGAGGAGAATTCTGCTATCGCAAGAAGGTGGTTACTTTAGCTTTCATTTTATCAGTTAATTCCAATACGATTTTAATGTATTTGACTAATAACATAGTATCAAATGTGTTGTTTTTTTATAGAAGTTCACACAGATTTACTGATAGTAGAAATGACAGTTTGTCAACACCGCAATCTCCTAACAATTGTGATTATGAGCGTAGATTGAAACAATTAAGACGCCATACAGATTGGTGCTGGTTAAATGCATGTCTCGGTATCGTTGAAGGCGACAATGCACCCGTTGAAGCATATTTAGCAAGCGGTGGTGATCCAGCTCGTCAATTAACACATTCTGAAGTATTACTCTTAAACAGAAGCAGTGCTTTCGACGTTGGACATACTTTAGTACATTTGGCAATCAGGTTTGTTTTTTGCTCCTGCATTTTACAAACATAACATTTTCAACAAATTGATATCCCATTTATTCCTTATTTATAGATTTCAACGAGAAGATATTTTAGCTACATTATTATCGCAAATAGAGGGTTCCGGTTCTGGTGTAAAAAGAGTACCTAGTTACGTAGCACCTGATTTGGCTGCTCAAATACGTAGGCATGTAATGAATAATATTCGTTTACGCAAGGGTTCTTTCTCTTGTTATTTTGTTACTGATATGGCTACATTTGCACTGCCTGCAGAGGTTATTATAAAAAAATTCACTTTCTAAACAATGGTGCTATATTAAAATTATCTATAAAAAATATTAATTATTTTTACATAGGTGGAAGATTTACCAAGTATAGTGCAAGAACAAATGTTAGAAGAATTGTTGGATAAAGAAGCTCAACAACAGCTGGAAGGAGGTGGTGGCGAACCACCTGCATTAAATTGGTCCTTAGAAATAACAGAGCGATTAGGCAGTCGTTTGCATGCACTTTGGAATAGATCTGCTGGGGATTGTTTATTAGATTCTGCTATGCAAGCTACTTGGGGTGTTTTTGATAGAGATAATGCTTTAAGAAGAGCTCTTGCCGATTCTTTACAACAAGCAGGACAATTGTAAGTAATTATTAAGATAAATTTAAAAAGAATTTTTTTTTGATCACAAGAAGAATTAATTTATTTCTATCTTGTATGTAATATGATTATTACTTCAGTTTTTATCCTCGATGGAGAGAGTATGAGGCATCGCAGGCTTCAAGAATGTTAGATTTTACATTAGAGGAAACACAATGGCAAGAAGATTGGGAGAGTTTATTAGCAACAGCTGCTCAACCTGGCAGCGCTCTAGAACAATTACATGTATTTGCACTTGCACATATATTAAGAAGACCTATTATTGTTTATGGTGTTAAATATGTTAAAAGTTTTCGTGGTGAAGACATAGGTAAGAAACTACTTTAAAAAATAGTTTATATCTCCTTTAATATTCTAATGCATTATTTTATTTAATCGTCTAGGTTATGCAAGGTTCGAAGGGGTTTATCTTCCACTTTTATGGGAACCTTCATTTTGTATTCGTTCTCCCATAGCATTGGGCTATACACGTGGTCATTTTACAGCTTTGGTTCCTATAGAACCATATGCATCATCTAGAATACCACCGATTTCTTCTCACGGTGGAGGGAATGGTCCATTACAACAACTGCAAATACAAATGCAAACTACTTTTATGCCATTAATGGACAGAGAACATAAATTATTACCAATTCACTTTTTGAGTCCAGACGAAATTGGACGAGAAGAGTCTATTTTAAAAGACTGGCTTGACGTTTGTCGGACAGAAGGTGGTATTCTCGTTGCACAGCAAAAATTGCACAAGAGGCCACTACTTGTTGCACAAATGTTAGAAGAATGGCTCAATCATTATCGCAGGCTAGTGTGAGTATAATATTAAGAATAGTAATATCGTAAATATTGTGTTTACAAGTTTAAATAAATTTATATAATGATAGTGCTTGTTTATTTTGTCTTTCAGTCAAACAAATAATGCACCATTTTCAAGACCAGTTGCTTTACAAGATTACAGTAGCGATGGTGATACGGAAGATGAATAATAATGTCCAGACACTTGATTAGTAACGAGAATGTCCTTTTTCTATAATTTCGCTGTCAATGCTAAATCTAGAATTATGAACGCAAGATCTCTACGATCCGAAGTCGATGAAAATATATTTAAAGATAAAAATTTGACTCAATATTATGATAGCATGCACAATGTTGTACGGATAATGATCGTTTCGCAATATCTTTCTATTATACCAAAATTTTCTCCGATTCTCTATTTAATTAATCTTTGTTATAAAAATAGTTATTTGGAAATGTTCTTGTAATTAATCGAGACATTTCATACCTTAAAAAATATGCATAAGTGTGATATAGTAGTATATATTGTCAATTACAAAATTAAGGTTTTACAGTGATAATATTATCGTTTGCACAATTTCGTATAGAATAGTATAATACAAAAGTCTCATCAATTTTTCAAGAATATTAATATATGAAAACGAAACTGTGGATAAAGGATATCTCGTTTCTTTGAAGTAGTGTCCTATCGATAATAATAATGATAATATCTACAAGTCATAGCCATAAAATCTCATATATGTTTATAAATTTTCAAAACCATCTCTCTCTTCATCAGAGTGTGTATAAAAAAAAAAAAAAAAACGTTTGATGGTTCTAATACAGACCATGTGATCATTAATTAAAATTAGTATTAAAAAAAGGAAAATTCACGTGTATAGCTGTCTTCGAATCAAGTTAACTACGAACTGCGTTAATTAACGATGAAGCCAGATACAACGATATGTTTCCTCAGTGAGAGAGACGGGATAGGACACGTCGTGTTTCTTTCTATGGTTACTCCTGGTTATGGTGTGTTGATAACGCAATGTGATATCACTCGAAAATCGTACTTTTTTTTCTCCCGTATGATAAAACCTGTGAGAGAGTGAATGAATTAATTATACTTTGTAGTATCGCAATCATTAAGACAGTTTAACGTTACTGAGAGTAAAGAGCTTTTTTTAAAAGCGATAAGAACTAAAAAAAGAAAAGAAACAGAAGTAGTTTTACTTAAGAATTAAGGATTATTATATCTGTGGTAAAAAAAAAAAAACACACTCACACATACACACATATAATATATAATATGATGTATTTGCAGATAACGAGCAAAGATTTACGATATATATATTTGGCTTGGCCAAAACGATTAACCCTAATCAAAAAGTACAAAAAATCGTAAAAGGAAAAGTCATTTCTTTATAAATGTTAAACTATTCGCTTAAATTTAGTCTTCGTTTTTACTAATCCTAATGTAGTGTCTAGTCCTTTTAGCACTTTCATTTTTCTAATCGCATTATGATATGTGCGATCTATCTACCCTGTTGTGTTATGGAGAAGATATGATACGTTTCAAAAGCATACACAACACGTATCAATATTTCAATATTAACAAGTAATGTGCATCCTGTTAAGTAAAAGTAAAATTGAAAAAGTTTTGTTATTATTCTATATTTTCTTTATTTCTTTTTTTTTTTTTAAATTATTGTTTTCCTTCTTTCTTTTTTTTAATCGCAATGATATTAACTTTCTGCCACTCCACATGGCAGCCTCCACGTGGTATGATTAAAATATTAATAATGATGCTGTGCGGTCGTATTTCATTTCCGATAAGTGTTTTTTGCTCTCGTTGCCAGGATTTATAAGGCAAGTGATAAATATAAAGTTTTAAAAATTTAATCTATGCAAATAGAATTCTATATTAATATAGAGTATATATTATATAGATTATATTAAATAATATATCGATGTACAATAATTCTAAATAATGATTTATTATTATTATTATTATTATTATTATTATTATTATTATTATTATTATTGCATCGCTACCATCACCATCGTCATTATCATAATATTGTCATCATTTACTATCATCGTCACCGTTATCATCATCATTATTATTATTACTGCTACTATTCTAATACTATTGTTATTATATATATTATTAACATCATTAACTATTATTAATTCTATTACTACTACTATTACTACAAAGATTATACGAGTCGTAATAAGAAATATTGAGTTAAATCAATAAAAGCAGAGGTTCTATTCTCGATTTCGTGCGGATTTGTTTTTGTTATTGTCTTTTTATTTATTTATTTTTTATATTTTGGATTATATATAATCTGCTATAATTTTTAAATTACGTAAATATATGCATGTATCGTTACACACAAGGATACATATACAAAGAAAGTTAGTTGCATGAATTTGAGAATAGGTACATTCTGGCCTATTTAATACCTCTTTAAACAAAACAAAACAAAATAAAAAACAAAATTAATCCTGATCATCAATCATGCTACTAAAAACACAAAATTGCGAGTTCTTATATCTTCCATATTAAAAAGAAACTAAGTAATTGTATTAATTTATCAATTAATCGTTCATAGATTATTACAAAGTCTATAGAGGTCCTTAAATATTTGTATAAAAGAAAAGGAACATATATATATATGTATATATATATATATATACACACATTATTTTTGTTGAAAAATTTATTCTATCACGATAATTATTACAATTGATTATTATATTTCTTTTTCTCAAATGGAACCAAATTTTACATAAATTAATACATATCTAATGTTAATTATGCCAATGATGAAAGACTCATTCTAATAAGACAAAGAGAGAGAGAGAGAGAGAGAGAGAGAGATTGGAAAAAATTATGATTAATAAGATGATTTATATATAAAATGAATACATATTACATGTGAAAAGAAAGAATACAGAATGTATAATAATTTACATTGAAATTGATTTTTACGTACATGTGTGAGGAAATCAGATATTTTGTTTTTTTTTCAACATGATAATTGACATTACACTTTTGCAGAAAAATCTCAAAGGCATGAACATAATGTATGACATATTTCTTTTCTTCTTATTTTCTTGTTTTTTTTTTTTTTTTTTTATAAATATACAAACACTTTATTTGTGATATGTATATAGTAAATTATTGGTTTCCTTATTAACAATAGATATGTAGTAAAGAAATACAGACATAAAAAATTTAAATTAGAATTAGATATAAAAGAATATTAAAACAATAGGGATTATGTTACAAGGATTACATGTTTTGTATGTAAATGCATCGTTTCTTTCTTTCTTGTTTTTTCTGTTTAGGAAGTTTACATAAACTTATGTAAATTGGCTTTCTTGGAAGGAATGCTTGGTACTGTGGAAAAATATAATTTGTGCAACACAAACATACTTTCGACTATACTTTTGTATAAAATATCTTCCAAATGAATTTTTTTATCCAGCTAGTCGGCAACGAGCAACACTATATTTTTCCATAATTCAAGCATTGATATTTCGAGAAACTTAATATACGTATATTTAAAATGAGACCAGCCACTTGGAGACCGACTTTCAATGATATATTGATGACAATATTGAAACGCATCGCAGCTGAAAAACAAAGTATTATACAAGCTGTATAATGATTTCTTTCTTTTCTTTTTTATTTTTTATAAAACACAATCTACCGATGATTATTACATTACATATGGATGAAATGTAATATATCGTTGTTCAGAAAAAACCATACCTGACAAATCGAGTACAGCACCGTACAAAAAAAAGATTTCATTGATATCTCGATGATTACAATTCGTCTTTCTCATCTAAAATAAAATCGGTAAGATCGATATCTTCTTCTTGTGGAGGTTCGGCATCTTTACCGTCCCATGGTGTAATTTCAATTATAGAAGGTAATTGAGCTCCTTTCAAAGGAGCGGTTCCACCACGTCCGTAACTTAAATCTCTCAAAAATTCATTTATTCCATCGTATGAGAAACTTCCTTTCAATAAGGAATACTTCATTTTTTTAATATTTACTGCCGCCAAAGCGGGATAACCAAATCCTCCAATTTCCAATGCTTCTTCAATGTTTGGTTGAGCTCCTGCTTCTGACCAAACCCATCTACAATATCAATTAAAATGTATAAACAAAATATTTATATACAAAAAAAAGTAATCAAATATTCGATAAGAATACATACCCCCACATTTTCTTTTTATAATTTTTTCCAAGATCGTGTAAAACTTTTAGGTACTGATTTCTACATTCGGATTGACAATCTAATATATGTGGTAATACTGAAACTACACAAAGAGGTTTATCTTGGCATGCACTCCTTAAACTCTTTTCATCGACTATTTGAACAACTTCGGGTGCTGGAATATTCTCAGCCAGTTTATCCAAAGCCCAGTTAACAATGTCGGTACTTGTACGACCACCATCATATTCTTGTACAGAGTCAGCACCTTTCTTGCCCAATGGGAAATATTTAATAGTCGGATATCCCACTATTTTATATTGACTAGCCTGTAATTGGATTTATTTATAAACCATAATGAAAATTGCAAATATTAATGTTACATGTAGTAAGTAAATAATTTACCTTAACAGTATGTACAGTTGCATCAAGAGCTCCTAATTTTACTTTGCCTTTAAGTTCCGTAGCCGCAGAAGCCCAGATAGGTGCCAAATTTTTGCAGTGTCCACACCACGGGGCATAGAATTCAACTAACCACATATCTTCTGAATTCAATATTAATTTGTCGAAATTTTCATCAGTCAATTCCACCACATCCTTAGAATCTTTAGCTTGCTAGAAATTTAAAAATGTTTTTGTGAGTATTTAAAATTGTATTTACTTACATATATATCATGCTGATAGATTAACTTACTTTATGACCACTACCACCACTGCTACCGCCACTCTTTTTGCCACCTATTTTAGCATATGCTTTCTGAGCAATGGCATTTGTAGCAGCCTCAATCAGACCAGCTGCTGTACGAGGACCATTGAAATCTTCTGGTTTATTTTTATCCTTACCAAAAATTTTAATCGTTGGAAAACCACGCACGCTAAATCTAGACCCAAGAGATTGATGTTCATCTGCATTCACTGCTCCAAGTTTGGCGATGCCCTAATAAAAAAATTATGCACATAAGAACAGTAGATAAATAAAGAACATTGATTAATTATCATTTGTCATGAGTTTACCTTCAATGCTGTTGCTGCCTTGTCATATTCAGATACAAATTGTTGACAGTGTCCACACCATGGTGCATAAAATTCTACAATCCAGATATGTTCGCTGTCAATTACTGAACTATCAAAATTATTTGGTGTCAGATCGATGACATCTGAATTAGATGAATATAAACAATGTGCACCAGTAACTAACACTAATAAACCTGAAACAATGAAAATTTGAATTATTATAAACAAAAATCTAATAAAATTGAACACTCATTTCAAATTTGATACCTATTTGTGGTAACTGTCAAAATTAATTTTGTTATAAATCGATAAGATACACGGTTTATCTAATTAGTTACGATATAAATGAAATGATCAAATGAAAATGTTAATTTAGAATACTTTAACCAAAATATAAACCAAATGGATGCGATGGTAGATTGATAAGCCGGTACGGTAATTTTCTGTAAAACGTATTTACAATTTGGTAAAAATTAATTAAACTCACCTAAAAGAATCTGCATTTTTCTTAGTAATTCAATAAAATTTATTGACAAAATTCTTTTGTAAAAGAAAACAATTCTTCAATATCAATCATTAAATATACACTCGTATCGTAACGTGTCCTTTATCCATATAAAGCAAGATTGTTCTTTCTATCAGTGGTTAGATCCGATCGCCTACAGCTTTTCGTGGACGATTCTGATTGGTCTGTGATTATTAACAAATAAAAAATTAAGAAATTAAATTTTTTGCAATTCTTTTCCTAGAAAAATTCATGTTAATTAATTAGATTCTACTGAATTTATTTAAATTAAATCATATTATAATAATTTTCATTCTTTTGTTTATTTTGTTAATTAATTTACACACACACATATTTATATCAATTTAGTGTATGTATTTTGATAAGATTCAAATATATTTGACATATAAATTCAACGAATTCTATTGGTCGTTGTCATAAATGTACAGAAAAAATAAAAAATGGACTACGATGTTATGAAATATTTTAATTAAGTAAATATTCATAATCGAAACTAATTTCTATTATAAAATTTGCTTTAAATATTCATTTTAATAAATTTTACCTAATTTTATACACAAAAGTAAAACGTTGTTGAAATTTATTTCTAACTTGCATTATGCAAAAACGTGAACCAATAGAAATGTATTTTTTATTATAACATGAAAACTAAACAAAAGGTACAATGGTTTATTAAATACATTTTATGGTTGGTTAATTGTTTCAGTGAAAAAACACCGGCACTATATTTTAATTTTAGAATTATTGTAAATCAGATTGACGTTAATGACAGATTCTATGAAGTATTAAATTGTCATAATATATTTATATATATATAATATATAATCAAGTAATTTATATGACATTATTGAAGGGATAATTAACCGAAAACAGTAATTAAGTGTATTAACTGCAATGAGTGATACGGATAAATTACAATTACGTACGTATTTATTATTATCTTATATTATAACGAATAGTATTAACTATTATTTCTATTTTTATATATCATAGCTGATGAACATGTGTTCGTCGTTCCAAGTAGAGCTATTAAGGTTCCGCTTGATATGGCTGTTTGGGAAAAGTCCGAAGCCTATTTTGTAAGTTATTGTTAAATGTTGTTAAATATTTATCTATAGATTATTAATTGTTTTTTATTTATATACATTTTATCTATTACGTAGGAATATCTAGGATTTATATTAGCGTTAAATAAATCTATAGAAGGCAAATCATTAGATTTTGGATGCGAACAATCTCCAGCAGTTAAAAATATATTAACAATGATTGATAATTTAGATGAATGGATAACGCAAATACCACCAACTGAACAACCTCAACGATTTGGAAATAAATCTTTTAGAACCTGGCATACTAGGTTGCGAGAGGTAAAATTATTTTATCTTTTTCTTTTATATATTGTTGTTATAAATGTTTTTTGGTACTTTTTGGCACTAAGCACAAAGCCTTTTAGCTTCTTAATGTGACATTAAGACAGTCCTATATTATTTATTAAAATCTAATGTTAGTTCATTTTTACAGAAAGGCACAGAAGAGTTACAGCAAGCGTTACCAGAAAAATTACATAGAGCTATACCAGAAATAATTGAGTATTTATACGAAAGTTTTGGCAATGCAACACGTATCGATTATGGAACGGGACACGAAATGGCATTTTTAATGTTCTTATGTTGTTTGTTTAAAATTCAAGCTTTTAAAGAAAATGATAAAGTTGCTGTTGCTATAAAAGTATTTAATAGGTATTAATATTTCTAAAATATATTTTATATTCATTTTTGTCTTTACATTAATATCTATATTTATATTCATTTTTTAATTAGATATTTACAATTAGTACGTAGACTTCAAATAACATACCGTATGGAGCCAGCAGGTAGTCATGGTGTTTGGAGTTTGGATGATTATCAATTTGTACCTTTTATATGGGGAAGTTCTCAACTGATCGGTAAAAAATTATTTCTACATGATTAATATTTATTTTTTTCGTTATAGATAATGAAAATCTAATATATGGTACATAATTATATTTTATAAATAAAAGACATATAATTTTAGGACATCCACGAATCGAACCTCGTCATTTTGTAGATCAAGATATTATAGAAATTCATGCGAAACAATACATGTTTCTTGGATGTATAGAATTTATCTCGAAGGTATATACTTGATTAAGATTATATTCAAATTATTTAAACAATAAGTAAAGTAATATATTTATGTGAGAATTTTTGTGGGCCTTATGCTTCATTTTTGTATGAATGTTGCTTTAAGTTTCAATGTTTGCTCTTAATTATGACAGATATATCATATTAGGTTAAGATAGGACCATTCGCAGAACATTCAAATCAACTGTGGAATGTGAGCGCAGTCTCATCATGGGCAAAAGTTAATAACGGGCTTATTAAGATGTATAAAGTGGAGGTAAATTTTATATTAAATGAATACTATTGAATAACCAAATTGAAATAAATTCTAAACTTTAAATTTTAGGTATTATCAAAGTTTCCTGTAATTCAACACGTTTTATTTGGATCTTTGCTACCAATAAAACCAGCCATTACTTGTCCCAATGTCAGAGGTGCTTGTCTTGATCCTCCGTTACTACCACCACCGCAATTACATTAATACACCTTAATTCATTGAATGAATGAATGAATTAATTAATTAGTTAATTTTCTTATTTTTCATTTCTATATTATCTATAAAAATCTTATAAATCAATCTTGTATCATATGGTGATATTTAGGCCTAGGCTATTATAAAGATTAAAATATAGCCTGAATTACTATTTGGCAATAAATTTGTGAATTTTAGAACATAAGCAACAGAATATTATAACTTTTACGTGAAAATATTTAAATAAATATGTCTTACTGTTAAATAAATATTTAACAGATCATTATTCTTATATATCATTGTATACAAACTTAGTAACTTTGTGAATAAAACTGTTTTATTCTAACGTAAAATGTGATCATAAAATGTATAAAGTTTT